>NC_080169.1:10006482-10073982 GCF_950295315.1 Erinaceus europaeus
AGCTCCCAGGAACAAAACATTATTTTAGCAGGAAAGAGCAAGAAACTATACCTGGAAGCCCTGAAGGACTCTAGCCGTTTAATCTGAAGGGTTTGCCTGGTAACCTGAAGGAGAGAGGTTTCTGTGCTTTGGTATGGGCAAAAGTCCTTATGGTGAGTTGTTGGAGATGACATTTTTTTCAGTACTCTGAGTCATTTTTTTCTTTTTATTTATAAAAAGGGAAAACTGACAAAAACCATAGGACAAGAGGGGTACAACTCCACACTATTCCCACCACCAGAACTCCATATCCCATCCCCTCCTCTGATAGCTTTCCTATTCTTTAACCTTCTGGGAGTATGGACCCAAGGTCATTGTGGGATGCAGAAGGTGGAAGGTCTGGCTTCTGTAATTGCTTCCCCGCTGAACATGGGCATTGACTGGTTGATCCATACTCCCAGCCTGCCTCTCTCTTTCCCTAGTGGGCTGGGTTCTGGGAAAGCAGGGTTCCAGGACATATTGGTGGGGTCATCTGTCCAAGGAAATCCGATTGGCATCATGTTAGCATCTGGAACCTGGTGGCTGAAAAAAAAGTTAACATATAGAGCCAAAAAATTGTTGACTAGTCATGAACCTAATGGCTGGAATAGCTCATATGAAGAGTGTGTGTGTGTGGGATGTCTCTGTTTTGTAGATAGTTAGTAGGTCTATGTTAGTTATATTCTAAAGAGTCCATGACTATACTAGTTTTTTGTTTTTTTCTTTTTCCTGAGGCTGAACTCTGATATGCAGGTGGATCCAAGTTATTGTCTGGGAAGATGGTGTCATGGCTGGAGAAAGGACCAGAAAGCTGAATCAGGGAAGAGACTATCCCCCAAATAAGGGAAAGGTGTATGAATGTTGTTGACTGTAAACCCCATTGTTTTGATGTGATCTGGGGCCCATATTCAGCTTAGGAGCCTATTTGACGTCTGCATCCCTATAAATCTGAGCTCACGGTCTGCAGTCATGAGTAGGAATGTTCCAAGCTGCCCCAATATCAGGACCCATCTTTGTCAGGTGGAATACAGACTATGTTATCCAGCCTTCCTTCAGAGGATGGAACATTCTCTATCATTGTTGATCCACGTTGAGGGCAAGGTCCTATGGGTGCCCACAAAGGGGTCTATTGTGTTCTTGCTGATAGAGATGACCAGTAGCAATGGAGAGAGGGATTTATTTGAGGTCTAGACCCATCATGTCTGTTTGGGAATCTCAAAACTCCCGACTAGGGCCCCAGCTGATGGGGTGGCCTGATAGTGACTAAAGAGTCATCATTAAAGTATGCCAGTCTCTTGCCCTTATTCAGCTTTATCTGTCCTTACTTTGATAAGGTTAGCTTTGGAGTGAGCGAGAGAACTGTAATAGGAAGTAGGTGAGGAGGGTATCTAAGTCTAAGTAGACACTAAGTAGATTAGGAACTTTATGATGTCTTTTTAGGTCTTTCTACTTGTTTGCTGCATATACTGACTCACTGCAGACTATTGTGCACTTTTGCTTTCAGGTATATGTTTTGCCCTACTTTATGGATACATGTGAACATATGCCCTATCTCATGGGACCTGGTCTATATCTAGGTTTTGGGACTTTGTTAGGAAGTGAACCACCTGAAATGGAATTAGAGAATCCTATGAAAGGAAAGGTCTCACCTGAGTAATGAGGCTGAAGGGTTGACATTCCACACCTGATGTCTCTGGACACAGTCTCAAGTGAAGCATGCTGAGGTGGTACTGGTTGCATTGATTTCTGAGTCATTTGAAAGCATAAAAAATGCTAAGTTCACAACATAAATATTTTCCTAGGAATACAGTCCACGGGCATACTTATTTTTCTCTCAATGTTTTCCTCACTCCATGCCAGGACCTCTGCCTTCTCTTTTAGGTAAGAGAAGGTTCTTGAATTTCCCTCTGGGTAATCAGAATGTTTGGTTTGGTGTAGAGTTCAACTGTCTTGAACTGGATTTAGATTTAAATCTCTTTTCTATTTGCTGCAGTGTGTGGAGTGAGTAGGAACTCGCCTAGTGCCTTTGGATGCTGTAACTGTGGATAGTCGGTGACTGGGCTTAGGAGCACTCTCCTGGCTCCTTCAGAGAGTCACTTGCAGGAAAGTCTCTTTTTTTTTTTTTTTAATTATTAGTGATTAACGAGATTGTAAGAGAACAGGGGTATAATTTCATACAGTTCCTACCACCAGAGTTCCATGTTCCATTCCCTCCATTGGAAGCTTCCCTAGTCTTTATCCCCCTGGGAGTATGAACCAAAGCTCTTTATGGGGTGCAGAAGGTGGGAGGTCTGGCTTCCGTAATTGCTTCTCTGTTGGACATGGACGTTGGCAGGTGGATCCATATCCCCAGCCTGTCCCTATCTTTGCCTAGTGGGGCAGGGCTCTGCGGAGGTGGGTTTCCAGAACACATTGATGAGGTCGCCTACCCAGGAAAGTCAGGATGGCATCATAGTAGCATCTATAACTTGGTGGCTGGAAGGCAGTAAGATACAAAGTGGGACAAATCTTTGAATAAACAGAAGAATCATTGATAATGTGTCTGAATTTGAATTTGCCTAATGTTCACTGGGAAGAGAATGTTTTAAAGTAAAGGAATGGGAGGTGGTGGTGGGGGGAAGGCTGGGGGAAAGCTGGGACATAACTCACCTGGTAGAGAGCACACTTGACCTTGTGCAAGGACACGCAGTCACTGATCACCACATGGGAGCACATAGGCTGGTGAAGCATCACGATTAGTGGAGCAGTGCTGTGGTGTCTTGTTTTTTGCTCTAACTCTTAACCCTCTCTCTTATTCTTTGTCTGCAAAAAATAAATAAATGAAAAGGAGAAAAAGGCCATCAAGAATAGTAGAACCACACAGGCACGTAGCCCCACAAAGGTCCTGGAAAAAACATAAAGTAAAAGTAATGGACACACTGAGGTTGAAAGAATAAAAGAAGACCCAGTAAGGAGTGAGAAGGAGGGAGTCTGGGCAGTGGTGCATTGGGTTAAGCGTGCATAGTACTAAGCAGAAGTACCAGCACGATGGTCAGGGTTTGAGTCCCCAGCTCTCCACCTGCAGAGGGAAACTTCATGAGCAGTGAAGCAGGTCTGCAGGTGTCTTTCTTTCTCTCTCCCTGTCTACCCCTCTGCTCTCAATTTCTCTCTGTCCTATCCAATAAAATGAAACCAAACCAAACCAAACCAAATCAAACCAAGCCAAGCCAAGCCAAGCCAAGCCAAGCCAAGCCAAGCCAAGCCAAGCCAAGCCAAGCCAAACCAAACCAAAACAAAACAAAACAACAAAAATAAAATTAAAAAATGGCTGCCAGGAGCTGTGGATTCATAGTGCTGGCACTGAGCCTCAGTGACTGGAAGGAGGGAGAGAGGGAGGGAGGAAGAGAAGAAGGGAGAGAGAGAGAGACAGAGACAGAGACAGAGAGAGACAGAGAGGACATGTTATTCCATAGGAAAGTACCACTGTTCTTGGTTACATGCTATATATATATATATATGGACCCTGGGACATAGCATACTCATGAGTGAGTCACTGGACTTAAAGCCAAATTATGGTTGAGCAACATCACCCTGTTCACCAGTCAGTACAACTGAGGCCCTGGACATTAGTGCCCCACCCTGAGTTCGAAGATCCTAATATACTCTACAGTTGTCCCCTCTTATATCCTGGTTTGGGCTCCTGTAGTTGCTTTAATTAATGATATTATGATCAAAGGAAGGAAAAAATTCAAGTGTATGTGGGATATAAACAGTTTAAAACATTGCTGTTTGGGGGCCGGGCTGTAGTGTAGCGGGTTAAACGCACATGGTGCAAAGTGCAAGGACCAGCAATAAGCATTCCGGTTCGAGTCCCTGGCTCCCCACCTGCAAGGGGGAGTACTTCACAGGCTGTGAAGCAGGTCTTCAGGTGTCTATCTTTCTCTCTCTTTCCCTCCTCTCTCGATTTCTCTTTGTCCTATCCAACAACAACAGCAATGGCAACAATAACAATAATAACAACAAGGGCAACAGAATGAGAAAAATGGCTTCCAGGAGCAGTGGATTCGTAGTGCAGGCACTGAGCCCCAACAATAACCCTGGAGACAAAAAAATGTGCTATTTAAGAGATATAGGGATTAGTATTGGGGCTTGGTGCCTGCATGATGAATCCACAGACTCTTGTACCAATTTTTTTCCTTTTTTTTTTTTTTTTTTTTTTTGCTAGATACAGAGAGAAACAGAAGGCAAGGGGGTAGAGAGAGAGAAAGAGAAGTATCACCACTTGTGAAGCTTCCCTCTGCAGATTAGGGCCGAGGGCTTGAGCCTGGGTCCTTGTGCATAGTAATGTGTGCGCTCTCCTGGTCTCTCAAGCATCTATTTTTACTAAATGAGACCCTTTATGATTAAGCTAATTTTTTTTTTACTATTTAAAATATATATTATTTATTTTTAATTTTTTATTAGTGATTTAAACTTGAGTTACAAAATTATGAGGTAAAGGGACTATAATTCTAATATTTATTTATTTATTTATTTATTTATTTTCCCTTTTGTTGCCCTTGTTTTTTTTTTTATTGTTGTAGTTATTATTGTTGTTGTTATTGATGTCGTCGTTGTTAGATAGGACAGACAGAATTAGAGAGAGTAGGGGAAGACAGAGAGGGGGACAGAAAGACACCTGCAGACCTGCTTCACCCCCTGTGAAGCGACTCCCCTGCAGGTGAGGATCCTTACGCTGGTCCTTGTCCTTGGCGCCACTTGTGCTTAACCCGAGGCACTACCGCCCGACTCCCAGGACTGTTCTACACTGTTCCCACCATCAGAGTTCGGTGTCCGCATTCCCTCCATTGGAAACTGCTTTTTTCTTCCAAGGTCACAGATATGGGTTGATGTATATATTCACTTATGTCCTATGATCCTGTCTTCTCTTCCTTTCTAAGTCACATTTACTGCTTCTGAGTGTCCCTCTCCCTCCTCCTCTTCTATTTTCCCTCCTTCTCCATCTATCTCCTCCTCTTCTCAGTTCTTGGCTTTCTGAGTCTGGGACCGTAAGTGACTGTAGAAGTTGGATACCATGTAGCCAACCCCTTCCCAGCGTCGCCTACTCAGTCATTGGCTGAAGGTGAAAAACAGATTTTCAATTTTTAAAAAGATTAAAAAAAAATTTATTTATTCCCATTTGCTACCCTTGTTGTAGTTATTATTGTTGTTATTGATGTCATCGTTGCTGGATAGGACAGAGAGAAATGGAGAGAGGAGGGGAAGACAGAGAGAAGGAGAGAAAGAGAGACACCTGCAGACCTGCTTCACCGCTTGTGAAGTGACGCCCCCTGCAGGTGGGGAGCCGGGGGCTCGAACCAGATCCTTCCTCTGGTCTTGGCGCTTTGCACCACGTGGATTTTCAATTTGTTAATCCTTTCAGATGACTCTCATCTGTAGTCAGTATTATAAACCTTAAAACCTAATCTCCAAATTTACTGCATCAAAAATCAACAAGAAATATTTCTATAAAACAACTAGATATGCACAGTTTTTTGACTCAGATCTGGAACTGGACGCTGATCACTAAATTTCTTTATATTTTGTTGTTGCTGAGGCCAGCATTTTTAGATATAGAGACAGAGTAAGAAAACACAACCACAACAGCATCAGAGTTTCACTGCTCTGAGTCAACTATTTCAGAAAGAAGAGACAGAAACAGTGAGACAGGAGAAAAAGAGAGAGAGAGAGAAAAAAAACAGCACAGCAATGAAACTCCCCTCATTGTGGTGGGGACCAGACTCAAGCTTGGGTCATCTACATGACAAAGCAGGCACGCTATCAAGGTGAGCTATGTTGATGTCCCTAATCTTTCTCTCCTTTCCCCTTTTCCTTCCTTCCTTCCTTCCTTCCTTCCTTCCTTCCTTCCTTCCTTCCTTCTTTCCTTCCTTCTTTCCTTCTTTCCTTTCTCCCTCCTTTCTTTCTTCCTTTCTTTTAAATTTATTTTTTATTATCTTTATTTATTTATTGGATAGAGACAGCCAAAAATCAAGAGGAAGGGGGAGACAGAGGGAAAGAGAAGCAGAGAGACACCTGCAGCCCTGCTTCACCACTTGCAAAACTTTCCCCCTACAGGTAGGGCTCAGGGCTTGAACCCAGGTCCCTGCGCACTGCAACATGTGAGCTCAACCAAGTGTGCCACTGAAGAGCAATGATAAGATAAGGAGCTACTTGGGATTTAGTTTTTTCAATCAACCGTAGATAGCAAAACTGAGTAGGTTAGAAAATAATGTGGAAGTGAGAAGATTAACATATATGTATATTAAACTATCAGTGAGGAAATACGTGAAGGATTTTTTTTTTCTTTTTGGCAGCCTGGGAGGTGGTGTACTGGGTAAGGCTGTGGACCCTTAAGTATGAGAGCCATCACTCAACCCCCTGAATTACACAAGCTAGAGTGATATTCTGGTGCTCTCCTCTGTTCTTCCTTTATAAATAAAAACTCTTTAAAAAAAAAATTTGTGTGTGTGATTTGTTGGTCCACAAAGTCCTGATTTGTAGTATGCGTGAGAGCATGTGTGTGTGTGTGGGGGGGGGGGGGTATTTGTGGGAATGTGGGTTAGGGAGGAGGTGGTAAGGAGAAGTGAGGTTGCCTGAGGTTGCTCCCTTGGGGGATCATGCACGCCCACATAAAATCCAAATATAATAAATTTTGGAATGCAAGCACAGATTATCCATCTAGCTGCAGAGGTGGAAGACTACCTTCAGATGTGGAAAATGACAGATAATTATCCGGTCTTTTGACAGTGTGTCTGCTACCTAATAATTCAAACGACTGGAATGAAGAAGAAAGCCAAGAATCTTGATGAAGTTGGAAGAGGAGTCTCACAATTTGCCACCACCTTCTGCATTGGAGCTGATTCTGTATTCAACTGCAGGTGTGGCAAAAGCTGGCTGAGCAGAGAACAACCCAGATGACTTAGGAGTGATCAGCTTTTTCAGTTTATGTGTAGAAAATTTTTTCTTTTTGCAGGTGGTAAGACACAATATGTATTTTCAAAGGATAACAAACTTTTTAATTTATTTTTTTATATTATTATTTTTTATTTATTTTCCCTTTTGTTGCCCTTGTTGTTTAACGTTGTTGTGGTTATTATTGTTGTTGTTATTGATGTTGCTGTTGTTGAATAAGACAGAGAGAAATGGAGAAAGGAAGGAAAGACAGAGAGGGGAGGAGAGAAAGACAGACACCTGCAGACCTGCTTCACTGCTTGTGAAGCGACTCCCCTGCAGGTGGAGAGCCGGGACTCGAACCAGTATCCTCACAATGGTCCTTGCGCTTTGTGCCATGTGTGCTTAACCCGCTGCGCCACCACCCGACTCCCAGGATAACAAACTCTTATGTTCACATAATGCTTCAGAATTTAAGGAGTTAATATTTATTTCTTACAACAATCCTGTAGAGGAGATGGACACCACTGTTTCTTTTTATTTTATTTATAAAAAGGAAACACTGACAAAAACCATAGGATAGGAGGGGGTTACAACTCCACACGTTTCCCACCACCAGAGCTCCGTATCCCATCCCCTCCCCTGACAGCTCTCTTATTCTTTAACCCTCTGGGAGTATGGACCCAAGGTCATTGTGGGATGCAGAAGGTGGAAGGTCTGGCTTCTGTAATTGCTTCCCTGCTGAACATGGGCATTGACAGATGGATCCACACTCCCAGTCTGCCTCTCTCTTTCCCTAGTGGGGCAGGGCTCTGGGGAAGCGGGCTCCAGGTGGGGTCATCTGTCCAGGGAAGTCTGGCTGGCATCATGCTAGCATCTGGAACCTGGTGGCTGAAAAAAGAGTTAACGTATAGAGCCAAAAAAAATTGTTGACTAGTCATGAACCTAAAGACTGGAATAGGTCATATGAAGAGTTGGGGCGGGGTCTCCATTTTGTAGATAGTTAGTAGGCCTATTTTAGTTACATTCCAAAGGGCCTATGTTGTTGTTGTTGTTTGTTTTGTTTTTTTTTCATTTCTGAGTCTGAAATCTGATATGCAGGTGGGTCCAAGTTATTGTTAGTGTACCACTGTTTCATCTGTAACACTTGCTCTAGACCAGGTCCGCCACCACCCAGCCCCCACCACTGTTTGACCTGTACACTTGCATCCTCATACGTGGCTGTGCACAGTGGTCACTGGCATAACTAACAGCAATCGACATCCCTGGTTCCTTGTTCACACATTTCATTTTCAATTAAAATGCACTGCCTCTTGTATATTAATAACATTGGATTTTTAACAAATGGCACTTAAAATCATACCCCAGAAGTTTTATTTGGAGCAGTTTGATTATTCTACATTGATTTTTTTTTATATGACAAAGTCCCTTTCCATCAAAAAGAGTTTTAAAGAATTATGTAGATAGTTTTCTCAAATCTTCACTTGATTTTGTTCCCATTTACTCACACATCCTTTATTTATTACCTTACTTTCCTACATATGATCTGATTTAACAAACCTCGAATGATACATAAATCACTATTGTCAGCATAATCAGCCCTTGTTAGGAGCTGGAATCCATCCAGGAGCCACAAATGCATTGTGACATTCCTATCTCATTAGTTATCTGATTTAAGTCCCCAGAAGGAAATTTATCATCCAATTGTATGATAAACACTGTTCAGATATATTTCTCTAATTTTTAAAACACACACACACACACACACACACACACACACACACACACACACACACACACACGCATATACACATTCCTGAGTTACTTAAGTGTATTGAATTGGTGACTCTAACACAGGCTTTGCAGCATAGGAAAACTTCTAAAAGTATTTAACTTGGTCCCGAGTGAACCTAGCAGAAAAATGATCGTGAACTAAAATCCAATGGCTTATAATTTTCTCTCTCAGGAAACTCTGTAATTATTAAGAAATCAGGCAACATTTATCAAAATTCTTTAAAAATCATTTTCATTTGACTCATTTATACTAAATATTGAAAGAAAAACGCATGTCCCACCTTACTTTTGGTTGAATAAAAAAAATCTAAAAATAATAACTCCCAAAATAGATTTCTCATTTAATGATCCCAGCATTGTACTCTCTAGGGTGGATAGAGATGGAAAAATTTCCTAAAATTTTCTAAATTTCCCTCCACATCATTTTCTTTAGCCAGGTTTGAATTAAGTCACACTGGTGTTCTCATGCTCTGTGAAACAGCCAGGACTTTTGGTAAAGTCATTAGGCACTGCTTCTGAGTCCCAGGGCAGTGAGGCGGCCTAGAAGCTACAAACAACCAATTTTGCTTGGTCCATTATTATTTGGGGGGTGAAGCCAGCACAGAGAGGGGATCTTTTATATCTTCCCTTATCAGGACACTTAGAAACTTTGAGTGATTTTGTTCTTTTTTTTTTTTTCACACTGGCATTTCTGAGAGAATCATTCCACCCATGTCAGGCAACATCAATGATTCTAGAGAAAAATGAAGCTTGGCACACCATACAAAATCTTGTACCAATAATTGAATATCTAGCTTTCATGGCCTAAATGTGATTTCTTTTCTCTCTCTTTTCTTGTTCTCTCTGGCTCTCTCTCTGTCTCTCTCTCTGTCTCTCTGTCTCTCTCTCTCTCTCTCTCACACACACACACACACACACACACAATATATATCTGTCTCTCTCTCTTTTGTTGCTTTTTTTTTTTTTTTTTTTCTGCCTGCAGGGTTATTGTAGGTTATTGCAGGGTTATTACTGCTTGGTGCCTGAACTATGAACCCACTATTTCTGGTGCCTATTTTCTCCATTTTATTGGCTAGGACAGAAAGAGAAATTGAGAGAGGAGGGGGAGATAGAAAGGGAGAGAGAAAGACACCTACAGACCTGCTTTGCCACTTGTGAAGTGTCCCCTCCTTGCAGGTGGGAAGCCTGGAAGCGGGCCCTTGAACCGGGTTCTTGTGCGAGTTCTAGCATTTAGTTCTGTGTGTGCTTAACTGATGCACTGCAACACAGCCCCTGCTTTGTTTGTTCTCCTTTAGGTTTTTTTTTTTTTTTTCCTTATGCTGCTCATCTATATGAAATTCTCTTCTTTTTCTTTCTTATTTTTCCTGAGAACCAGGCAGTGATCCCTTGCCCATAAGTCCTGATAGCTCACTGTTATCTTCACCTGCCCACTTGGAGTACGATTTTTTTTTTTTTCCAGAGAATTAAAATAGATGAGCTAGATGCCAGGACAAAAGCCAGTTGTCTCTAATCACCATGTAATGAAAGTGTTCTAAGGCACCAACTTTCCTATTCCCAAATTCCATTTGGAACTGGAACTAATACATTTGTCTTGGCCTCTGCTCCAAGAACTTGCTTGCCATTTAGTTTCTCCTAATGCTTTGGAATTTCCCTCTTCTCACCTCTTCACTTCTTCCCTCTTTCAAACTCTGCCTGATGTTCTCTGTCACCCCAGTTCCAATAGAGGCCAATTCTACTGCTCTCTGGTGACTTCATAGAATGAAGTCATATTAAAAAAAAAAAAAAAAGACACCAAGAGCAGTGGATTCATAGCTGACACCAAGACCCAGCAATAACCCTGGAGGCAAAAAAAAAAAAAAAAGAAGAATACTGAGAGCTCCAGGTGACTGTTCTGAGATGACAAGGAGTGTCTTTTGTTGTTGTTGTTGTTGCATTTTGTTTGATAGGACAGGGAGCAATTGATAGAAAAGGAAGAGATAGAGGGAAAGAAAGAGAAAGAGAGACCCCTATATACTTGCTTCCCTGCTCATGAAGTGTCCCCCTTGTAAATGGAGAACATCGTCTTAAACCCAGGTTCTTGCACATGACAATGTGTGTGCTCAACCAGGCGCACCACCTCCTGACCCTCCCCCAGAGAAAGTTTTTCACAAAATTCAAAATATTTTTATAATTAAAGCTTAAAAAAAAAAAAAAAGAAGGAATTTAAGGGAACACTACTTAATCTAGAGAACCTTCCTGACATCCCTGGGAAAAATCTCACTTAATCACGCTGAGCAAATGATTATGCAACTAATGAGGTAGAAGAAGAATTCCAGGAATCAACCCCCTTCATAAAAGCAGCAAAAAGTATTGGGCAGTTAGAGCTAAACCCGATAAAGAAGGCGAGATGCTTGGACACTGATGGGCAGTTAGAGCTAAACCCGATAAAGAAGGCGAGATGCTTGGACACTGATGGGCAGTTAGAGCTAAACCTGATAAAGAAGGCGAGATGCTTGGACACTGATAACTATGAGTTGCTACTAAGGGAAATAGATGACAAAAGAAAATGAAAAGATATTTCATGCTCATGGCTTAGAAAAATCAGCATGATTAAAATAACTATTTTTTTTGTTGTCTCTCACTTTTGATTGCATTTAGTAAAACCACCTTCATAGCCATCAAATTTGTCCCAAACAATAGAATATCATCTTTTAAAATTGCTGATTAGCATTTCCTTGGAATATACAGACACACACACACACACATATATATATATATATATATATATATATATATATATATATATATATATTTACAAAGAAAAAAATGACAACCAAATGTCTCTCAGACTGTGAAAACTATAGTAATTATCAGAGGGTCACATTAATTTGGTGGCAACTTATACACACCTGTGTATAAGAGTGACTCTGGAGAGTCAGGTATCTCAGCGGGTTAAGCACAGGTGGTGCAAAGTGGGAGAACCGGCGTAAGTATCCCAGTTCGAGCCCCCGACTCCCCACCTGCAGGGGAGTCGCTTCACAGGCAGTGAAACAAGTCTGCAGGTGTCTGTCTTTCTCTCCTCCTGTCTTCCCCTCCTCTCTCCATTTTTCTCTGTCCTATCCAACAATAATGACATCAATAACAATAATAACTACAACAACAACAAAAAAACAAGGGCAATAAAAGGGAATAAATAAATAATAAAATATTTAAAAAAAAGAGTGACTCTATTTCCTAGAAGTCTTTCAGTATTTTTTTCAAGTATTTTTTTTTTTTTAATTTGTGGTTAATAGTAGTTTACAAGATTGTAAAGCTATATGGAGTAGTTCCACACTGGACTCAACACCAAAATTCTGTGTGCCACACTCTTGCAGCAATAACCATCATAGTTCTCACAGTCTTCAAAACAGTTTACTTCTGATTTTTGAAACCTTACGATTTTTGTATAGCACTGTTAAGTCACTTATAGCAAAATTAAATACAAACAAGGTAAAACCAGTTTTAAAACAGATTATCTCTGTATGGTACAGATTTTGGGGTTATTTTATATTTTTGGTTTTCTTTATTTCTTGAAATGTACATAGCAATCATGCACGTAAAATGCAGTTAGTATACACAAAGAAAAGATCATGCTTTCATTCATTGCCTCAAGGAGATTTAAGAAAACTTCAGCTTGCATAAGAAAAGTGAACTGTTGACAGTTCACTGTTGACAGTTACAGAGTAGGAAAGCATATTTGATATTTCTCTGATGAAATATCATTGACCAGGACAGTATATGACTAAGTGCTTTGCCCACAATCTTTTTTTATCTTAATTTCACCATCATCATTTATTTGTTTGTTTGTTTTTCCAAAGGCATTTTCCACTGCTGAGCTCTGGATTCTGAAGTTGCTGAGGACTGAACCTGGGATCTCCAGGTGTTAGGGATATACACCTGGTGTACACCCACTCCTCACCACCCCACCCTTCCCTTGCAGTATTTTAGACTGCATGCTTACACATGATTGACGATTTACTTATTTCTACCAGAGCACTGCTCACCTCTGGCTTATGGTGGTGTAGGGGATTGAACCTGGGACCTCAGAGCCTCAGGCGTGAGAGTCTTTTTGCATAACCATTATGCTCCCTACCCTTGTCTTTTGCCCACAATCTTTACCCATGAAAAACTCAGAGCTCTTCTCTCCTAAAAAAAGTCCTTGACTGAAGGCAACAGCTCCTGCTACTCAATTCAGTGGTTCTATGGTTTAGCTGTGTACTTCAACCAATCTGTTTCTACATTTATGTCTTCTAAACAGCCCATAAACATTTAAAGCTATGGTTAGACACACGTGCGCCAATTAATTCTCTGTCACTTCTTCCATTCCATCATGCACTGAAGGTGACTTGTGAAGTCTGCAGCATAGCCCTCTTAATGAACGATACTATGGAACAGGGCACCCCGGCCTTCTCATTTAACTTGAATAAATCCTGTTCTTTTACCCCATTCATTGCAGGTGTTTCAACTCGAGCAAGTGAAATAAGATTTTCCACGTTTGGACCAAATTTCTCAAGTTTCCTACTGGCAGGAGGTAAGGCTCTAATTAGTTCATGCATTCCAGCTAATTAGGTAAGAAATCATTTTTCTAAGATTCACATGTAAGCCTAAACCTGGGGTCAATCAGACTGTATTTGAATCAGACGTTGAATATTCATGTCCCTGTTCTATTGACAAAAAGACAGAATGGTAATTTAGATGAGGAAAAAGCAACAAATGGATATTATAATTTTCTCTAACATTCAAACCAGCCTTAGGCAAGCCAGGCAATGGCTTTGTTCTGGCCTACGCTAGTTTACGCTACCCATTCTCCTGCATCAAGTTTTCTCTTACTTAGAGAGTTCTCTCTTTTTTTTCACTTTCATTCCCAAATTTCTCTTAGAAAATTACGTGCTAAACTTGTTCATTTAAAGCAATCTCTGACTTTTTCTTACAACAGCTTTTGTCTTTATGGGTTAATTCTTGAACTAAATTGGCATGTCTAGTAATGATTTCAGATTTGAGCCTCATTTATGAAATGAAATTAGTGTCTAGTAATCTTTTCTGAGTTTCATCTATTTCCATACTGTGAACGACATTAAGAATATTTCACTGACTTTAACAAATACAGGAAACGTCTTCCCAGCAGCTATGTTGATTTAATTAACCACAGGCTCTATTAACATTGTTGATATACTTACGAGAACTCATCACATGTACACACTCAGCTCTTGAGGAGTTATTTGAGATCACTGGGCTCTCTCTCTTATCTTAAGAGAGGAAAAAATTGATTTCTAAAAGCATATGTGACAAATCCTACAATACAGTGAATGGTCCAGAAGGGTTCAGAGACCAGTTCATCATCTAGTAAATAAAACAAATAAAGAAACTAGAGCATTCTCCTTGTGTAGACTTAGGAAGAAGGCTTCATATGTGCTCTGCCAGAGCTCTTCAGTAAAAAACTTGGTTATAGAGGGAAACATGATGCCCAGGTGAAATGTATATCTGAAGTTTTATAAGAGTTCCAGCCCATGTTGAAAGGGGCAGTGATTGTCCAGTCCCAGAGGACAAGTCATCAGAGATGACTACCATTTTCCCTCTGAGTATAAGTAGCAATAAATATTCAGAAACACAAAGCTGATCTTAGTTTCTTATGATTTAGCAGAAAATAATGAAGTTTTACAGATGAGAATAGTAATTTATACCTTTTAAAAGAGCTATTATTCCTTTTATTGGCTTCAAGCTTTGCTGATTACTAAAAGAACAGAGATGAATAAATCTCTTTCACAAAAGTTTTACTTATATAAAAGCCTTTGAATCTGGAGTATAAAAGAAAGTAATACATGTTGAACTTATTAAGATAAGCTCTTTATTCCAAAATAGTATTTAGAATTGAGACATCACCTCTTCATAAAATCTCATGCATGAACAAGCTTAGGGAACATTGATCAAATTCTGACCTGTTTCTCTAACACATGGTATTCTTGTATTATTTAGGATAATAATTTCTGTGATTGTGATCTAGCTTAAAGTTTTAGTGCACGTCAGTCTTGTTTCTATCTTCTGAATTTTCATGGTGTATTCTTTGTAGACTTTATGGGAAGGTCTACTGTAAATTTCAGAATTTATGGTGCTTTAAGAAGAACTACAATACCCTCACCTAAATTATGTAAAGTGACTATTCCCTATTATTCATTTCTAACAACACAATAGTTTCGGGAAGATATAAACAATTTAAAAGTTAATATTAAAGTAATAGTAGGAGCAAGCACTGTTATGCTATAGTCAATGCCTTCAGGCACAATGCCATTTATATTTCAAAATCCACACTGAGGTTTTGCTTGGTGACAGTTCTTTGTACTGAGGATGACTATTGGTAGTAGAATTGATTTGCAGAAAGTTTTCTCTTTCATTGGAAGGACAGAAGACGGATATGGGTGGGTCACAAGGAATGAGTTCTGGAATTAATTTCCCTTAAAATTAGGTCAATTCCATTTTTTTATTACCCGCCCCCCCAGGGTAATCCCCTGGGCAAAGACTCCATCTTCTGCAATCTTCTGAGTATGAATTGACCCTGATAGTAAAAAGCAAAAACAAAACAAACAAACAAACAAAAAAACCTATCTTTAACTTTTGCAACTCCCTTTGGGAAAGGGTTTTAAATACACACTAGGCTGTATGTTCAGAATTGTTGACCTTGGTGCTTCAGGGAGCTGAAAGTTTTAACCACTCTAGGATCCTGGGGTTTAGATATCCACAGGCCAAATGACATAGAAAGGAGGCCTAGGCTGTGCATTTCCTTACTGTAAGAACTGAAAGCAAAAGCCATCCTACTTCCTGCAGAGACGTTTCCTTCCCTGGGTCTAGTGTTTCACATACCTGCTGATATCCAGACAGTGCTAACCTCTGGACACCATAAATAGCCACTCAACTAATCACTCCACTCTCAGTAGTTAAACTGTCCAGAAGGACTGGATGTTACATTGAACTGATGTAAATAATGTTGGCTTTGGTGCCTTTGAAAACATTATTCTGTCTTTGTGGGAAATGAGGTCTTTTATATAGATTTTCTTTTATTATTGAAAATTATGGGGATGGGCAAGGGAAAAAAAGAAAACAAAACCTGCTGTTAAAAGTGATGAAGGAACTTTCTTTTTTTTAATTTAATTAAATTAATTTATTTATTTTCAATTTAAGAAAGGAGAAATTAACAAAATCATAGGATGGGGGGGTACAACTCCACACAATTCCCACCACCCAATCTCCATATTCCACCCCCTCCCCAATAGCTTTCCCATTCTCTATCCCTCTGGGAGCATGGACCCAGGGTCCTTGTGGGTTGCAGAAGGTGGAATGTCTGGCTTCTTTAATTGCTTCCCCGCTGAACATGGGCGTTGACTGGTCGGTCCATACTCCCAGTCTGCCTCTCTCTTTCCCTAGTAGGGTGGGTCTCTGGGGAAGCGGAGCTCCAGGACCCATTGGTGGGGTCTTCAGTCCAGGGAAGCCTGGCTGGCATCCTGATGGCATCTGGAACCTGGTGGCTGAAAAGAGAGTTAACATACAAAGCCAAACAAATTGTTGAAATGAAGGAACTTTCTAAGAAGCTCAGAAACAAGAATGCATGTTGGGACACCCTGCTTAATGAAGGCAATTTCCCTTGTTTTTAACAAAATACTTTCCTAAATCTGCACTTTGCAATTGTGGTTCTAAGACACTCTGTGTTCAGATCTTCTTATTTACAAAATCAAAGGACACATGTCAGATGTAGAGTGGGCAAAGGCCCTTCTGTTTATATTTTCTAACCAGATCAAAGGGACCCTTTATTTAAAACAATGACTGTAATACTCAGCTTGCGTCCAGACACCAGTTACCCAGCCTCTTGGGAAAGAAGAGGAATGGGCCTGAAACCCTCTGGTCTGCTTCAGAGACTTTCTTCCAGAAAAAGAAAGGATTTATTTATGGTGTTCTGGGAACCCAGTGAAGCTGAGGCTATTCTCCATGACTAACTCACAGAGAGCTGTGTGTGCGTGGGAGGGGTCTTCTGCCTTCACATCTTTTCTTGGGCTGATTTGGGTATGTATAGAAGACAGATTCTGCATACATATAAAAACTAAAAGAAATTGCTAAAATATGTATTAGAAAAAAAAATCACTGGGCTGGACTGGGAAGATGGCATAATGGTTATGCAAAAATCTTTCATGCCTGAGGCTCCAGGGTCCCAGGCTCAATCCTCAGCACGTCTAAAAGCCAGAATTGAGTAGTTCTCTGGTATTAAAAAAAAAAAAGGAGAAAAGAAATCACCAACAAAATATTCAATGGATTATAAGAATTTCCTTTATATATGGCAGAAAAAAAAGCAAAACTATATATAAAAAAGAAATTCTAAGAAAATACAAAGTGATCTATAAAATCAGTTAAGTTAGCATTATGATAATCGGGGATGAATTTTAGTGAAAGTCATAGCAAAGACCCAATGGACAAATCTGACATGGAAATTCTCCCATATCAGAAAAACATGTATGATTTTTTTTTTTTTTAGTTATTGTTGTTATTGATGTCGTCGTTTTTAGATAGGACAGAGAGAAATGGAGAGAGGAGGGAAGACAGAGAGGCTGGAGAGAAAGACATCTGCAGACCTGCTTCACTGCCTATGAAGCGACTTCCCTGCAGGTGGGGAGCCAGAGGCTCGAACCAGGATCCTCACGTGGGTCCCTGCGCTTCGCGCCACATGTGCTTAACCTGCTGTGCTACCACCCCACACCATATGTATGATTTTTAATATCATAGGTGATTTAAGAAAATTTTTGTTTATTTATTGGGTAAAAGAAAGAGAGAAACTGAGATGAAAGAGGAAGATAGAAAGGGAGAGAGAAAGAGAAACACCTGTAGCACTGCTTCACTGCTTGTGAACTGCACTCCTGACCCCTGCAGGCAGAGACTGGGGGCTTGAACCCATGTCCTTGAGTATGGTAACATGTGTACCAGATGCACCAATATCTAGCCCTCCATAGGTGGCTATTAAAATATATATATATTGGGGAGTCGGGCTGTAGCACAGTGGGTTAAGTGCAGGTGGCGCAAAGCACAAGGACCGGCATAAGGATCCCAGTTCAAGCCCCCGGCTCCCCACCTGCAGGGGCGTCGCTTCACAGGCGGTGAAGCAGGTCTGCAGGTGTCTGTCTTTCTCTCCCCTTCTCTGTCTTCCCCTCCTCTCTCCATTTCTCTCTGTCCTATCCAACAACGACAACAACAACAACAAAAACAGCAAGGGCAACAAAAGGGAATAAATAAAATAAATATTAAAAAATTGATTTAAAAATATATATATATATTTATTTTATGAGAGAGATAGATCAGTCTGTATATCAGGGCCTCCTGCATGGATGATTTCACTGTTCCCTGGTGAACTTTTTGATATAGGTGATGATGGATAGATAGGCAGACAGATGACGGATAGAAACAGAGCAACACAGAGAGCCTTCTGTGGTGCAGTGATGCTCTGGTGTTGCTCGTGCTGGGTCTCGAATCTGGAATGTGCACATGTGTTGGGTTGAGCTTCATGGGCGGGAGACAGCGACGACCAGGGACTCATGGCTGAGTGGTGCGCAGTTCAGTCTTTATTCATGTGGAACGCAGTGCAATCTCAGCTATCTCTAATCACAGTCTTGTCCTTATCTCTCCTGAGGCGGAAGAGTCAGGTCCGAAAAAGGATGTACGTAGGATAGGGGGTGGGGAGAAGGAAAAAGTGTGCAAATCAGTGAGGATTAAACCAGTGTCTCAGAGGTAGGGGGGTGCTTAGTTAACAGTGGTTATGTAAATAGAACACAGTGCCAAGCATGTGCTACCAGATTCATTTTTTTTTTTTTATTTGAATATCTGTGTCGGGCTAGCTTCCCGGGCGGGAGAGAGAGACGACCAGGGAGTCATGGCTGAGTGGTACGCAGTTCAGTCTTTATTCATGTGGAATGCAGTGCAATCTCAGCTATCTCTAATCACAATCCTGTCCTTATATATCCTGAGGTGGAAGAGTCAGGTCCGAAAAGGATGTATGTAGGATAGGGGGTGGGGAGAAGGAAAAAGTGTGCAAATCAGTGAGGATTAAACCAATGCCCTGGAGGCAGGGTGGTGCTTAGTTAACAGTGGTTATGTAAATAGAAGACAGTGTTAAGCAGGGGCGGGATTAAACCATGAAACAGAAGGGGTCTTAGAAGCAGAATTTAGAAGCAGACCAACATATAAATGTAGTCTTCACCAGGGTTTCACTGATTTGAAATGACTTTTTCAGATAGAGACAAGAGACAAAGGTCTGGGGAGACAGCATAATAATTTTATGCCTGAGGCTCTTATGTTCCAGGTTCAATCCTCAGTACTTCCATAAGTCAGAGCTAAGTAGTGCTCTGGTATCTTTCTCTTTCTCTCTCCCTTCTTCACTCTTCCTCCTCCTTCTTTTCTCTCTCTCTCTCTTTCTCTCATTAAAATAAATAAAAATAAGCACTGAAGTTTCCTCTAGTTTGGTGGTGGCCAGGCTCAAATCCGAGCTGTATACATGACACAGCAATGACCTATGCAAGTGAACTATCTGCTGACCCTCTTTGACAGTACTGATCTAGCTCTTGCTCTATGCCAGACACTTATGAACCAAATAGACAATGTTCCTCAATCTCATAGAGCTTATGTTATAGTGAATACAGAAGGTGGGATGATAAAAAATAAATATACAAGTTAGGTAGTATCTTTGGAAAGGATAAGCACCATTAAAAAAAGGTGGGGGGGAGTCAGGCGGTAGCAGTGGGTTAAGTGCACGTGTTGTGAAGTGCAAGGACTGGCCTAAGGATCCTGGTTCCAGCCTCCAGCTCCCCACCTGCAGGGGAGTCGCTTCACAAGTGGTGAAACAGGTCTGCAGGTGTCTATCTTTCTCTCCCCCTCTGTCTTCCCCTCCTCTCTCCATTTCTCTCTGTCCTATCTAACAACGACGACATCAACAACAACAACAATAACCACAACAACAATGATAAACAACAAGGGCAACCAAAGGGAAGATAAACAAATATCTAAAAAAAATATTCATAGCTGATCAAACATCAAACCTTAACATCAAACCTTTCTTTCTTTCTTTCTTTCTTTCTTTCTTTCTTTCTTTCTTTCTTTTTCTTCCTTCCTTCCTTCTTTCCTTCCTTCCTTCCTTCCTTCCTTCCTTCCTTCCTTTCTCTCTTTCCTTTTTTCTTTCTGTCTTTCTTTCTCCCCTCCCCCCGATTCCTGATAAGAGGAATGAATGCTACCAAGGCTGCATGGAATTACGGATTGCTGAGGAACACAACTGGCCAGTATTTTTCCCCTTCTTGAAGCTCTTCTTTGATTCCTGCCTCATCTAGGCTCTCCCCCCCAATTATCTCAGTCCATGCAATTTTCATGGCTGCTGTTTTGCATCATTTCCATCCTCGTTCTCTTTCCGTGTACATGGCTGATCTTTAGCTCAGTAAAATTCTGGAGGGGGGTGGTGGATTTAATGGTCTTTGAAAAGAAAAAAAAATCATTTGAAAGACTCCTCTGTTTTGATGTCTCCCTTTCAGACTCAGAGTTGAGTCTCCAAATTTAGAAAAGAGTGACTTAGTTTTGAGAGTGATTAGAATGAAGTTAGTGCTGGCTGTATGCAGCTTCTAGTGTCAAATATTTATTTCTCCTTGGGTACAATGAATGGATACAATCTGCATGACTTTGAAGTAAGTTCTGTTTCAGGCAGGCAGGCGTGTTACCGTTAAGAATCAAAGCAGGGGCCCGAAATCAGTAGGCAGATCTAGCTCTAGAAGGCAAACAAAACAGAACAAAACACTAGAAGCTGGGAGATGGCTCATTTGGACGTCACCCACCTTACCATGTGGGAGGTCTCTGATCCTGCATGGGGCCAAATCTTACAGGAGGGAATTTCCATAGATGATAGAGAAGTCCTGTAATGTTTCTCTTCTATTTCTCTGGGAAATAAAAAAAACAAAAACGAGCAATGAATAGAAAATGAGCTGAAGGAGGGGCAGGCAATAATACACCCAGTAAAATATTACCACATACATATTACCACGTATTAGGAACCAGGTCTAAGTCACTGGTCCCCACCGGCAGGGGAAAGTTTCAGGAGTGGTGGAGCAGGCTGCAGATATCTGTCTTCCTCTCTTTCCATTTTCCCCCTCCCTCCCTCACTACTTCAGTCTATTTCTATCATAAAAATAAAAGGAAGAATGAATCGCTGCTGAGAACAGTGGATTCCTTGTGCAGGTGTTAGTCTTATCTTGGTATTCAGAATCCACCTCATTTATTTAAAAACAGCATCTTTGACTTGCACTTATTATTACAGTACAGTCAATACATTTTTCCCCATGTTACCTGCTTTCTCCTCCTTCTGTCAGTTTTTGGTCAAATTGTTTGTGTGTTGTCAAATCAATAGAAAGTTGTTTTGGATTGCAATGCTAAGTGAACACTAAATGTAAGTTTATCTTTATGATTTTCTCTTTGCCTCCTTATGTGTTTAGTCATTCTTTTATTTTTCAATTTCACAGACTATATATTTTTTAAATTTTAATTTATTTTTTATTTAAGAAAGGATAAATTAACAAAACCATAGGGTAGAAGGGGTACAACTCCACACAATTCCCACCACCTAATCTCCATATCCCATCCCCTCTCCTGATAGCTTTCCCATTCTCTATCCCTCTGGGAGCATGGACCCAGGGTCGTGGAACCCTTGGATAGGGCCCACTTTCCCGCATGCTTCTCCCAATCCATACCAAATAATATTGCATCAGCTGATCACAACCTAATCAACGCAACGACTACCACCCCAACATGCTTCAGCTCAGACTGTGTCCAGAGACTTCACGTGTGGAATGACAACCCTTCAGCTTCATTACTCGGGTGAGACCTCTCCTTTCATAGCATTCTCTAATTCCATCCCAGGTGGATCACTTTCTAACAAAGTCCCAAAACCTAGATATACACCAGGTTCTGTGAGAGAGAGCATTATGTTCACACGTATCCATAAACAAGTGCAAAATATATACCACAGACTATATTTTTTTACAGCTGTTTTCTTTTATACATTTTATAATGTCATGTTCATTTCTGGGATGATGTTTTTTTTAATTAAGTTGTCTTGCTGAGTCTGATCACACAAAATTGTTTCACACCTTTTTTTTCTTATTCAGTTCTTCTCTCATGCTTAATTCTCTGATTGAAGATATCCCTTCATTAAACAGATCATAAAGTAAAAGCTGGGCAAACAATATTTTACTTTGGGGTTTGGTTAAGTATTAGCATGTGCAAGGACCTGGGTTTGAATCCCTCCTCCTGAATTGCAGGAAGGAGGCTACACAAGCTGTGAAGCAAGTACTGCAAGTATCTCTCTGTCTCTCTCCTCTAGCTTCCCTGTCCCCTCTCAATTTGTCTCAAGCCCATCAAATAAAAGGGGGAAAAGACAAGAAAAAATAACAAACATGGCTGTTAGGAGTGGTGGATTCATCATCCAGGCAGTCAGTCCCAGCAATAAGCCTGATGGCAAAAAAGAAAGAAACAAAAATAAATAAACTCATATTTATTCATGTTGGAATGAACACTTGACTGTTTAAAGGTGTCCCTGGATTAGTAATTGCTCATAGTAGGCAGGGGAGAGGAAACTGGATACTCAGTTTATTTATTTTTATTTTTATTTTTTTTAAATTATTTTATAGTTGTTTATTTTCCCTTTTGTTGTCCTTGGTTTGCATTGTTGTTGTAGTTATTATTGTTGTTGTTATTTATGTCATCGTTGTTGGATAGGACAGAGAGAAATGGAGAGAAGAGGGGAAGACAGAGAGAGGGAGAGAAAGACAGACACCTGCAGACCTGCTTCACCGCCTGTGAAGCGACTCCCCTGCAGGTGGGGAGCCGGGGGCTCGAACCGGGATTCTTAGTCCGGTCCTTGCGCTTTGCGCCATGTGCGCTTAACCCGCTGCGCTACCGCCCGACTCCCTCAGTTTATTTTTTAAGTTAATTATTTTTATTATGATATAGACAGAGAGAAATGGAGAGGGAGTGTGAAAGAGACACCTGTTACACTCCTCCACTGCTTGTGAAGCTTTCTCTCTGCAGAAGGGGGCTGAGGACTTGAACCAGGGTCCTTGTAATGGTAACTTGTGCACTTGACTGATTGTGCCATTATCCAGTCCCTTTATTAAGTTTCTTAGTATAAAAGCCCATGAATATGTTTATTTTTACTTTCTATTAGTTATTTCTTTTAAATTCTGAATTAATTAGTTAATTAAGGCCATGCCGTGTGTATGCATAATTACAACATTCTGGAATTTTTTTTTTTCATTCTCATTTCAGATAGAGAGGGAGACAGAGATAAAGATAGAAGAAAGAGAGAGAGAGAAGGAGGGAGGGAGGGGGAGAGAGAGAGAGAGAGAGAGAGAGAGAGAGAACAGAATTGATGCTTCCCTTGGCATTATTGACTTCCATGTGCTAACAGGGTTTATACTTCGACCATGCCCATGAAAAGGCACATCCCCTACTGGATGAACTATTTTCCAAATCCTTGTCTCCTTCTCAATCTTTACCAGTGTGTCTGCAAGGGTTACCACCCTTCCAAGCTTCCCCCTATCTCTCAGATTCTGCCTTTCCAAGGTTCTCCCTCTGGTTAGATGCTCCTGTGAGCATCTTGCGTTCAGATCCTTGACTTCCCTTTACCATCAGTGATTAGATCTGTGGTCACTATTTCTCCACTCAGGCTGGATTCTGGGGGACTTGGGGGAGAGTGATTGTTTTTTATTTTCTGCCACCAGCATGCTGTTGTCTCCCTGCTGTGGACAGAATGCCTATCTCCTCCTCCAATTCACAATTTGAAGTCTTAACCTTTAATGTGATGCTATTAAGAGATGTGGCCTTTGGAAAGTGATTCGATCATACAATTGGAGCCTTCATGAATGAGATAAACTCTTATGAAAGAGACGTAAAAAAAAAAAAGCCCTCTTGCCTTTTCTTGCATGTGAGGACACAGGGAGCACTAAGCCATTCATGCACCACACAAAAAAGTCCCCCCAGATGCCAATTCTGCTGGTGACTTGGACTTGAACTTCTTAGCCCCTGGACTGTGAAAGATCAATTCCTATTGCTTATAGGGAATGATAAACAATATTTAACAAAACAATAAAATAACATCATCAAAAAACAGTGTGACGCCTGCTCTGTGGTATTTTATTACAGTAGCCCACTCAGATGAAGATTCTCTTCCTTCTTGCAGGAATCACTTCAGTTCAAGCTTCAGAAGATAACTCTTACATTCCCGAATATTAATTTTCCTGTTTATTTTTTCATGGAAATAAAATTTATAGTAGTCTTGGCAGAGGAATTAGACTAAATATCCAGATTTGCCTTATGTTTATATCTCCACGATTTTGCAGTGCCATAAGAATTGGTGTTTGCATGCCAACACCACTCCTGGCAGCCTTATTTATTTATTCTTTCTTTCTTCCATTTTTCCTTTCTCTCTCTCTTTCTTTTTATGGCAGAGAGAAGTAGAGAGGGATAGAGAAGGACAAACACCTGCTGCACTGCTCTACTATTTGTGAAGACACCCACCACACACACACAACAGTTAGGGACTGGGTGCTTGGACGAGTGTTCTCATGCAAGTTTCATTATTACACGGAAACTTATCTCTTAGGCTCAGACATCTTGGTTTAATACAAAGGCTTGTATTAAAATGAGAAAATATAAAAAATAAGTAATGGAATCTCTTTCTGGTCAGTGACTGGAGTTAAAAAATATGAACAAAAGCACAAGGACCTGTGGAAGGATCACAGTTCGAGTCCCTGGCTCCCCACCTACAGGGGAGTCGCTTCACAGGCAGTGAAGCAGGTCTGCAGGAGTCTGTCTTTCTCTCCCCCTCTCTGTTTTCCCCTCCTTTCTCTATTTCTCTCTGTCCTATCCAACAGTGAATGACATCAACGATAACAATAATAACCACAAGGCTACAACAACAAGGGCAACAAAAGGGGAAAAAATGGCCTCCAGGAGCAGTGGATTCATGGTGCAGGCACTGAGCCCCAGCAATAACCCTGGAGGCAAAAAAAAATCTATATACATAATATATATATATATATACAGAACTGCTCTTGGTACTGAGTAAATCTTGCTTCTGTAATGGCCGGTATTGTCCCCACCAATTGACAGAGGGAGAAGCACGGCTAAGGAGGAGTGGATGATTTTTCCTTGGGTACTTAGTTTAGTAGTACTCAGGGTTTGAACGCCAGTCTGTTTGAACCCAAAGTGCATATTCTTTTATTCTTAGTAGACTGCCTTGCAGATCTCAGGAAAGCAATGTTGAGTGAAAATTAGGAAGAGGGGGCTGAACATGTAGAGAGAGTAGATGGAAAGAAACAGGAGTTTTTGAGAGCACAACACATAAAAATCAGTAGATAATTTCTTTTTCTTCATCTTAAGTTTAAATATTTTGGTTTTTTTTTTTTTTCCCCACTAGGGTTATCACTAGTTCTTGGTGACTGTACTACAAGTCCACTGCTTCCACTGGCCATTTTTTTTCTTTTGGCTCCTTCCTTCCTTCCTTTCTTCTTTCCTTTCTCCTACTTTTATTCTATAGGACAGAGAGAATGTGAGAGGGAAAGGAAGATAGTGAGGAGGCGAGAAAGATACCTGCAGAGCTGCTTCACTGCTGATGAAGCATCCACCTTGCAGGTGGGTAGGAGGGGCTTGAACCTGGGTCCTTGTGCATGGTGCTATGTGTGCTTAACCGAGTCCACCACCGCCAGGCTCCTTCATCTTAAATTCTTAATTATGCTGGAAAACAGGACTCTGCAGAAAGGGTGGGGGTGCTATTGAACTGTTTTTCTTTTTGGTGTAGTCACATGTGAATCCACTGTTATGTAATTCTGTAAACGCCTAGATTGCTTCACCACACATGCCTGGAAGACAGTCATTCTTCTGAACAGCACATATCAAAGGTAGAGTAAGAACAGGAGAGAGAGGACTGAGAGCTGCAGATGTGAAAATTTATTGACAAGCATGTCAACTTTGAAACCACATGGAACCAGAAATTGCAACAGCAGTATCTTATCTTCGCTGCATGCTTCACAGTTTACAATGTATTTCCCCGTAAATCAATGTTGTCAATACATCTCCAGAGGAGGTGGGGTAAATTTAATTCACATATTGTTTAAATATAGGAAGGCTAAAGTGCAGAGAAGTTAGGTGATTACAAGTAAGTCACAAAGTAGAGGAGTAATTTGGGAATAGAATTTAGATGATCTGCTCACGCAGGACTTTGTAGTGTGTGTGTGTGTGTGTGTGTGTGTTCACTATTGATTGAACAATGAATGAATTTATCACCACTTTGGTAACACAGTTGCTTTTTCAGAAATTTGGTGGGTCTGTTCTACCTCCCCTTTGGGTAACTATTTTGCCTCTTATTCAAGAGAAACTTGATCCTTCTTTGTACTTTGGAAGATTATCCAGTTCCTGAAAAAGACAAAAAAGACAAAAAAGTACAAGAGCAACAGTAAAAATTCAATCTTGTTATGACTCTTGAAAGACCTAAAATCAATATGATTTGATTTGTCTATTTTATTATAAGGACTGTTATTTCAGGAATAATGAAATATTTTTTGACTCATGGTGATCTGCGGACAAGTCTATTTGCCTCTAACATAGTGACCATCTGATCTACAGTCTTAAATGTTTATTTACACATTTCCCCAAGATTTGTATCAGTACATGCCACCTTCAAACAAACCATTATTTTATTCCGAGATAAGGAGTAAGGTCCCCAACCTCCCCTTATTAGCTCTCTCTTCCTGGATCTCAAGTCAGTATTTTCTTCCTGCTCCTCTGAAATACACTTTTAGGGTCTCTGATCCCTGTGAAGCAGATAATGCCTGTCAGGGATACTAGACTTGGATTCTTGCCAAAGGTGTCATCCTAGTTCTTACTGAATTTCTGTGACTGATGCTTACTTTTCAGATGACTAGTGTCCCTCTGACCAGGGAGACTCACACACCCTCTATAGAGCAAAGCAAGTCCGCAGTGGTTCTATCTGTCTTCCTGAACTTTGTGCGACAGGATTCCAAAGTAGGGCTCCCTGATGTTCTTCAAAGTCTTCCAGATGTTCTAGTAACAAGATCCTTTCAGGGGCCAGGTGGTGGCGCACCTGTTTGAACACACATGTTACAGTGCAAAAGGACTCAGGTTCTAGCCCCTGGTCCCCACCTGCAGGGGGAAAGTTTCATGAGTGGGGAAGCAGGGCTGCAGGGTATCTGTCTCTCTTCCTCTCTATTTTCCCCTTCCCTCTTGATTTCTGGCTGTCTCTATCCAATAAATAAATAAAGATAATATAAAAAATTTTTTTTAAAAAGATGCTTTCAGATTTCAATCATAGTGGGTTCAGGACTGAGTCCTCGGGCACCAGACATTTGTGCTCTATTGACCCCTCCTCACTAATAGTGAGACACTGCTTCCTTTCAGACCCTCTCTTTCCCCAGGTCAGTTGTCTTCCAGGAAGCAGCTCAGATCCCCATGTAAATATCTTCATAGAAATGTTGCATCCCTGCCTCTCTTTTAAGAATGTTTTGAGTAGGAACATTTTCAAAAGTCAAATTTATACAAATGTATGCCCCTTTTCAGCAACATTCTCTTAGCCGCTATAAGGTTACCCGAGCCACCATTATTTATCTTCATCATTTAGTGAAAAAAAAAAGTTGAGTTTCTACTGCCCCTAAAATTTCAGCATAGGGAGTTCAGTGGTTAGTGTATGACTTCACTGAGGGGAACAAAAGGCACCTTTCCAATTAAAGTTAATAGTGGGATAACTTCAGACACACAAAGGGAGAAAAAGGCACTTATGAATCATGGTGAGTTCAAAAGGAAGGCATTAAGGTAGAATCACAGAGCATCATGGGAAGGGTATTCAAGCCACCATGTCAAAAAGGCTGATTAACCGCAGTTCCCAGTTGGCCTGATCACCAGGGAGTCTTACTGATAAAATTGTTTCCCCTCCAGAGAGAATCTCCCTGGGCTGAATAAATGTTTCATTTCTGAATAGGACTTGTGAAAAAGGTGGGGGATGGTATCAGCAAGAATAAAGAACTATAGTCACTGAATGATCTGAAATGTGTTATCTGATATTGTTTATCAGCCTTCGAATCCCCAGTGAAATGGGAAGTTCTTGTTTCAAGTAACTAACACGCAGGCATTTCCATCAACTCTTTACAAATAATAAATAATCTTGTAAGTCAAGGCAATCATAGATGATTAAAAATGTTATTCTACTTCCCCCCTCCACTTTTGAGTTAATAATTTTGGTAAAATAGTAGCAAATCTTTAGCTAGCTTAAGTTTTACAATCATTTCTAAATATTTTGAGCTTCCTATTGGCTCTGCTTTTTTGTTTTTTTCTCTTACACTGCCTTCTTTCTTTCTTTGCTGTATTTTTTAAACAAACCTTCATTTCTTTTCTCCAAAAGAAATATGCAAACGGGGCAGCACATATAGGAAATGAGGCAAGCCATGCGGGGGGGGGGGGGAGTCTGTGAGTAAGTGAAGGTATTGGTGTGCAGTCTAGCAGGCACATTATGTAAATGGTCATATGCTGGTCAGGGGTACTATAAATATGCCATCACACTAACACAGTTGTGACTGCATGTTTGTTGCCATGGCAACAAACCATGACATCATAAACACAAATGACTGACATAATTGCAGGCAGCAGCTGGACAACAAAGTCATCTCACATATAATTACTTCTGATTACAACAGCTGAAATAACATTTCATGAAGTTAGGTGCCATAAAATTATTTAGAAGGAACTTTAATGATAATGAATGACTACAGGTAAAATAAAGCCCCTTTTCAAGTCTTTATGAATATGAAATTCCCACCAAAAAAAAAAAGTGCCCTCATATAGTAAGTTTTCCTAAAAAATTCATCAATGTGTCCTGGAGCTCCGCTTCCCCCGAGCCCTGCCCCACTAGGGAACGTGAGAGACAGGCTGGGAGTATGGATCGACCTGTCAACACCCATGTTCAGTGGGGAAGCAATTACAAAAGCCAGACCTTCCACCTTCTGCAGCCCATAATGACCCTGGGTCCATGCTCCCAGGGAATTAAAGAATAAGAGAATTATCAGGGGAGGAGATGGGATACAGAGCTCTGGCGGTGGGAATTGTCCCCCTCTTATCCTATTGTTTTGTCAGTGTTTCCATTTTATAAATAAATTTAAAAGAATTCATCTAGGAAGCTTGAAATTCTTACATTTAGGATCATTTAGAGATTGAGCAGGGAAACCAAGGAAGGAGTTGGGAAGATTATAAGAGAGAAGTTATGGCACAATCCTTGACTGACAAGCAAAGAGAGAAGCAGGAGTCTCGGAATGCGCAGCCTAAGACCACTAGGTGATAGACATACACAGTACCTGGCTAAAGGGAAAGTGAGCTGCAGTCAGAAGAAAGGGGGGGGGGCAGCGATGGCACACCTGGTTCAGTGCACACAGTACGAAGCACAAGGACCTGCACAAGGATCAGGGTTCGAGCCCCTGCTCCCCACCTACAGGGGGAAGTTTCACAAGCAACGAAGCAGGTCTGCAGGTGTCTCTCTTTCTCTCTCCCTCTCTATCTTCCCCTCCCCTCTCAGTTTCTCTCTGTCCTATGCAATAAAATGGGGAAAAAATGGCTGCCAGGAGCAGTGGATTCCGAGTGCCCCAGTGATAACCCTGAAGGGGAGGAAAAGTAGAAAGAAAGAAAGAGAGAGAGTGGGGAGAAAGGAAGGAAGGAAGGAAGAGAGAAAGGTAGAACAAAAGAGGAGGAACAGAGCAAGATGATGGGGAAGAAGAAAATATAGATCTCTCTGTCTGGACCTCATTCCCTTGTGGTGTCTTAAATAATCATTTATGAGCATTGTCATTTGCATATTCCTAGGTATTTCTCTCTCTTCCTAGAGCAAGATCTTTTTTTGATTCTTAACATCTTTATCAGTTATTTATTATTATTTTTGTAACTTTAGAGAAAATGCTTCCTGGGCTCAAAAATGTGCTTGTGTTTTCCTAGAGGCTAAATACAGCATGTGGGAATTTGCTGCTTGTCAGTTATTGGAAGGAAGTATGTAGAAACAGCAAGGTTGGCCTCTATAGAGGGATTCCCCCCCCCCCCCCCCAGGGTTATTGCTGGGAATCAGTGCCTACACTATGTATCCACTGCTCCTGGAGGCCATTTTCCCCCTTTTGTTGCCCTGGTTGTTTATTGTTGTTGTGGTTATTATTATTGTCATTATTGTTGTCATCATTGTTGGATAGGACAGAGAGATCAAGATAGGACTGGAAGACAGAGAGGGGGAGAGAAAGATAGACACCTGCAGACCTGCTTCAGTGCCTGTGAGGCGATCCCCCTGCAGATGGGGAGCTGGGGACTGGAACTGGGAGCCTTGAGCAGGTACTTGCACGTTGAGCCATGTGCACGTGCGCTTAACCCACTGCACTACCACCCGGCCCCTTCACTGGTTTTAAGGACAGCCACTGGGACTTCTACACAATCCCCTCACAATCAGCACAGTCAACGCTGGCTTCACTTACGTTCAGGAACTCACATTAGCACTCAAGAAAATTACTGACTTTTCAAGGTGTTTAAAATAGTCCAAAACAGGAGAGGTATTTTACCTTGCATTATCTTTTTCTTTCCTGTACAGTGTCTCTGGCATTCGTGTACAGACCCCTCTTCAGTAATCTAAGAAAAGGCACTAATTCTAGGATCAGTAATAGAGACCTAGGCCTGAATAGTGAGTGATAGAATGAAAGCTGATTTTTTTAAATCAATGTTTCTTCTCCTTCATCTTTTCCTTCTCCTTCTTCTCCCTCCTCTTCTTCTTCTTCCTCTTCTTGTTCTGCTTATTCTCCTTTTTCCTCCTCCTGCTCTCCTTTTTCTTCTCCTTTTGCTTCTCCTTTTCCCTCTTTCTCCTTCTATCATCTGTTTACATATTTATTATTGGATAGAGACAGAGAGAAATTGAGAGGAAGGGGGGATATAGAGGAAAGATAGAGAGACACTTGCAGCCCCGCTTTACCACGGTGAAGTTTTCCCCCTGTAGGTGGGGATGAGGGGCTTGAAGCCAGGTCCTTTCACACTGGAATGTGTGAGCATAACCAGGCCACCACCTGCCCGCCCCAAAGTTGGTTTTGGTTACACCAACTCAGTCTCTGCTAAAGGCTGGCTTTCTTCACAACACTGGTATTTCACATGCTGTCATCAAAGTAAGTGATTCTTTTGTAAAATTTTTTTTACATTGATTTATTTTCCCTTTTGTTGACCTTGTTGTTTTTTATTGTTGTAGTTTAATGTCGTCGTTGTTAGATAGGACAGAGAGAAATGGAGGGGGGGGCGAAGACAGAGAGGTGGAGAGAAAGCTAGACACCTGCAGACCTGCTTCACCACCTGCGAAGCGACTCCCCTGCAGATGGGGAGCCAGGAGCTGGAACCAGGATCCTTACGCCGGTCCTTGCGCTTTGCGCCATGTGCGCTAGACCTGCTGCACCACCTCCCAACCCCCAGCAAGTGATTCTTAGTTCCATGTTTCCATGCAAAACCTGCTGTGAGCTCTCACTGATTCGATTCCAGGTCTAAAGTTACTGTCATCACTCATGGCATGTACAATAATTTCTTTCTTTTTCCTTTATTAAGTAGCCCAGTGCATCACGAAGCCACTGCTGCCCCCTAGATGTTGCCATTTGTCTATTTTGTTAAGCAGTTCTCTTTTCATTTCAACAGAGAATAGCTAGCTCCCTCACCCATTTTGATCCAGATACGCTCACAGATTGTTTCCCCCTAGCTGTGAGGCTTCAGTTTCCTAAGATCACTTGTGAGCCACTTATCTCCTTTTTCATGTTAGAAATAATATCTTGGATTTCTAAACTGTAGCCAACACATCCTTTCTCAAGAGGAGGCATTTATTTAAGTTCCCACCCCACAATATTTCCCAATATACTTTGATGACCTCAGCACATCTCAGCTGATAATTTACCTTGTTAAGTGCTTACTAATAAATGTGCATATGCATGCTCAGATGCTCAAGTTCTTTCTACACTAAGGAATTTTTAATATTGACCCTTTTTTTTAAAGAAATGCCTATATACTTTTTAATCTTTATTTTTGGCTATAGATAGCCAGAAATCAAGAGGCTGGGGGGGGGAATAGAAGGGGGGAGAGAGAAAGAGAGACACCTGCAGCATTGCTTCACCATTTGCAAAGCCCCCCCTTCCCTCTTGCAGGTGGGGACTGGGGGCTCGAACCTGGGTCCTTGTGCGTGGTACCATGTGTGCTCAACCAAGTGAGCCACCCCTCAACCCCTTAATACTGACTTTGAAGAATTGCTTTGAGGAATTATACCCTCAAGATAGCTCACTTGGATAGTGTGCCTGTTTGACTATGTGCACGAGTCAGGTTCACACACAGCCCTCTACTAATTCAGCGCTGCAGTGTCTTTACTTCTCTCCCTTTGTCTCCCTGTCTCTCTTTTGACCTGAAAAAAAGGTGCTCTGAGCAAGGAAGTCCTGATGATGAAAAGAAAATAGTTGAGTGAATAAGAAAAAATAAATCCTAAGGAGTTTCACATGAAATAAAGAGGTAAACAAAAAGACAGGAATAAACCAGGTGTATGTGGTATATGTGGTAGCAGGAATTGAACTAAGAACCTTGAGCATGCAAGTCTGTTTGACCTTCCAGTTGAACTATTTCTTTGTCTGACTGCTTTTCTTTTAATACAGTTGTTCCCAAACTTGAAGAGTTTTCACCAGCCAGGTGGTGGTGCACCTGGTTTAGCGCACATGTTAACAGTGTGTAAGCAGTCGGGCTCAAGCCCCCAGTCCGCACCTTTAGGGGGAAAGCTTTGCAAATGGTGAAGCAGGGCTGCAGGTGTCTCTCTGTTTCTCTTCCTCTCTACCACCCCTTTTCCTCTTGATTTCTGGCTGTTTCTATCCAGTAAATAAGTAAAGATGAAAAAAAATTCATTTAAAAGCTATTCATGGGGCCTAGGAGGTGGCACGGTTCATAAAATAAAGTGTTGAACTGTCAAGTCTGTAAGCTTGAATTCAACCCTGGCATTGGTAGAGTGATAACTCTGGTTCTTGCCCTTTCCTCCTTTTTCTCTTATGAACTAATAAAAATATTTTTAAAAAATAATTTACACTCTGCATCTGCATAGCAAATATGTTTATGTTAAAATTACTTAAAATATTCTATTTTTGACAGGTTTTTCTTCCTTTATTTGATAGGTCGGAGGAAAAAAGATGGAAAGGTAGGGGGAGGCATAAAAGGCGGGAGAAAGAGAGAGAGACAACTGTAAACCCACTTCAACACTAGTGAAGCCTCCTCCCTGCAGGTGGGGACCAGGAGCTTGAGCACAGATCCTTGTACTTAGAACATGTGTGCTCAGTCAGGTGTACTATCACTGGGCCCCAAGATATTTTCCATTTATTTATTTAATTATTATTATTATTATTGCCACCAGTGTCATTGCTGAAGTTTGGTGCCAGCACTACAAATCTATAGATCCCGGAGTCCAGTGGTAGCGCAGCGGGTTAAGCACATGTGGCGCAAAGCGCAAGGACCTGCATAAGGATCCCGGTTCGAGCCCCTGGCTCCCCACCTGCAGGGGAGTCGCTTCACAGGCGGTGAAGCAGGTCTGCAGGTGTCTGTCTTTCTCTCCGTCTCTGTCTTCTCCTCTCTCCATTTCTCTCTGTCATATCCAACAACGATGACATCAACAACAGTAATAACTACAACAATAATAAAAAAACAAGGGCAACAAAAGGGAAAATAAATAAATATTAAAAAATATTTTTAAAAACTCTATAGATCCCAGTGGCCATATCTTTCCTTTTTTTTTTTTCTTTTTATTAGATAGGACACAGAGAAATTGAGGGTGGGGGAGAGAGACAGAAAGATACCTGCAGACCTGCTTCACTGCTTGTGAAGCTTCACCACTGCAGATGGGGAGCAGGAGTTAAAATCAAGATATTTTCTTATAATCTAAATTTACATTTTAACATCAACATATTTATTAGTTGCTATTCACAGGATTATTTAAAATAATGACATCAAGGATGTCTCAACTAGAAGTATTCCATAGTAATCAGAATTTTTTTTTTTAAAAAGCCTGCAGTTTTTCAACATTGGCATTACTAAAGAAAATCAACTTTCAAAGGCCTGTGAATAACTATGTCCTGTTTGTGAGGTTAACTCAGTGTTAGATGACCAAAGGCCCCCCCCCCCCCCATTGCTTTCACAAGCTGCCAAAGCCAGAAGCTCACCAGAGGACATGTGTGGCTCTTTCCTTTGGAAAATATGTTTCAGACAGTGATGAAAATGTAAACCACATAAACCACTTGGTTTCTAAGAGAGTAAGTTTTGAGAAACTATGTTATGGAAGAAAGCCTCAATTTTCCATTTCTCAATAAAATTCTCCAAAGGGGGGAAAAATAAATAACTGTAACGCATTTTAGACAATAGCATGGGTGAAGAAGGTTAAAAAAGTTAGCTTCATTTGATCATGAAAGACCTTACTACCCAACAAACAGAACTGGGGCTTTTAAGGCAGTCATCTCTATTTTCTGACTTTACAGCTCTTTTTCGTAAAACTGCAGTCCATTATAGTTTGACAGTTCAACTGTTCCTAAACATTTTATTCCCGGAATTTAAGCTCCATAATTACATTACAAATAGACTTTTTGTGGAAGATAAAACACTAGACTATGAATTGATTTTCCTTCTATTAAGGAAATGCTTAACAATATGGTTGTTGCCTCAGGGGTTCAATGTAGCTTCTTCTCAGGATAGGGGATCAACACATCTCACCTCCCACCAGGTTGCCATCTTCCTCTGCCATAAGGCACAAGGTTCCCAAATTCTGTTTCACTTCTCGCAGTTGGCTGCCTTTATTGAATCCTAGGATCTGCTAAAATAGAACGTGTGGGGTGATGTGAGAGCATGGTAGAGCATAGAGGAACTCCCCCATCCTTGAGATAGAGGTCTGAAAAGACACCCCACCTGTCAGTCTCTCGCTTTCAGGGATAGAGCTTGGCGTGAAACACTTTTCTTGTCTCAGCTTCCCCTTATCAGCCTCCCAGGCTTCACAGAGGCCTGCAGCTTCTAACACTTAACTCATTCCTCTGCTGCAAAACAAATAGTTGCCTGCTTGAATACTCCCCACACTGCCTTGCCAGTAACATAACAATGAGACCCCCACACACCTCTTCCCGGTTCTTTGATCACCATGATTTACATCAATACTCTGCCATTCTCTTCTTTATTTCACTCTGCTGGTTTAACAACCATGTTTCTCTTAACACCTTTAGATAATTAACATTTCCTGCCTCACGGAAAGTAATTGTTTTGACCTTTTGTATCATTCCTTAGCCCTCCCCACCATAGGGGTACTGACCTTTTGAAAACCTATGATTACTGACATTTGTGAAAAATGTTCTTTGTTCCACTTGCTATATAAGCTTTGTCCTCCTCCAAATAAATTGGAGGTTCATACCTGAATTTCTTCTGGCTGGTTCCTTCTGCATCACATGGTCACTAGAACTGGTGACGGGAAAGCCAGTGGCTTACCTCTGTTGTGAGGCCACCCATGTGAGCACCAGCAAGACCGCATATTAACAGATTTGAAATCATCCCTGTGTCTAGGTTTTTCTGAGAAATTTGTGTATGGACAATTGGACACTTACCGAAAGCCAAAGGAAAAAACTATGGAACACAATTTTTTAAATATTTATTTATAAAATAGAAACACTGACAAGACCATAGGATAAGAATGGCACAATTCCACACAGTTCCCACCACCAGAGCTCCGTATCCCATCCCCTCCCCTGATAGCTTTCCTATTCTTTATCCCTCTGGGAGTATGGACCCAGGGTCATTGTGGGATGCAGAAGGTGGAAGGTTTGGCTTCTGTAATTGCTTCCCCGCTGAACATGGGCGTTGACAGGTGGATCCATACTCCCAGCCTGCCTCTCACTTTCCCTAGTGGGGCAGAGCTCTGGGGAATCGGAGCTCCAGGACACATTGGTGGGGTTGTCTGCCCAGGGAAGTCTGGTTGGCATCATGCTAGCATCTGGAACCTGGTGACTGAAAAGAGAATTAACATACACAGCCAATCAGGCTGTTGATTAATCATAAACCTAAAGCCTGGAATAGTGCAGATGAGGAGTTAAGGGGGGTGTCTCTGTTTTGTAGATAGCTAGTAGGCATATTTTAGTTATATTCCAAAGGGCCCATGACTTTACTAGTTTTTGCCTGAGCTTGGCATCTGATATGCAGGTGGACCCAAGTTATTTTCTGGGGAGATGATGTTGTGGCTGGAAAAGGACATTTAAGTGTTTTGTCCATTTTTACTATGTTGTAGGGTAGACATAGCCAGCATAGGCAGGGAGACAGCATAATGGTTATGTAAAAGACTTTCATGCCTGAGGCTTTGAGTTCCCAGTTTCAGTCCCCTGGGAACTCAAAGCTGAGCAATGCTCTAATAAAGCTTGGGGTAAGAGTGTTTTGTAGACACCTATCTGGGTAAGATGAGAAATTATATCCATGTGTCAACCATTGTAGTGTAAACTATTAACCCCCCCAAAAATAAATAAAAGAAGGCTATACCCATTTCTTAAGAAGATTATTAGACATGAATATGACAACAAATAAAAGCATTTTTAGTAAATTATTAAGTGCCTATTTATAAGGATAAACACACATAATTTTATTATTTTCACTTTGCTATTGTCTAAGGTTAAAATGATCGTAGCAAGCTACAAATGGTTTTAATGCGTGCTATTCCAGTGGCTAACTATAAATGTGTTCCTTTTAAAATTTTAACTAGGCATTGAAAAACTTAAAATTATTTTAAGTTGCTGCTTGTTCAGTTTTAATATATAAAGACAATTGAAGGAGAGGTTGGCTGGTAGATCACTTGAGGAAACACACAATTTATCATTGGAGGAAATTCATGTTCAAGACCCCCACCCCCACCATCTGCAGGGCTAAGACTCACAAATGGTGGAACAGTGCTATAGGTGTCTCTCCTCTCTCTCTCTCTCTCTCTCTCTCACCCTGTGACTGCCAGGAACAGTGGAGCTATGCAGGCACCAAGTCATAGTAATAATCTAGGTGGGAAAAAAAATAAAGCCAGTAAAGGAATGCAGGGGGAAATCGAAAGACTCATAGAGAAATGGGAATATGTGATATATGAAAAATAAGGTGATGACTGTAAAGCTATTATGGTTATGTGTATATATAGTGATGTGTGTTCATCCTTCAAACTTTCCATCCATCCATCATTACTATCAACTTTATCAAAAGGAAACCACCTATACAGTACATCCATTTTATAGCATTTGTTCAACTATGGGTGAATTTAAATTCTTGATAAGATAAAAAAGAAGGATGTGACTCTCAAGATAAGTCTTGGCTCACAGAGGACACAATGTTGTTACCTGTATAAGATGATAACGTCCCCAAAATATGCACTGCTCTCTTCTATAAGCAATGTAGGTGTGACTAATATGTTCAAACAACAAATGCATGTTCTGTGTCCAGGAAAACATTTACAGAGGTAGAAGAAAGCTAATAGAGAAGACTATGTATACAAGTGAGTGAATAGTAGAGGTTTAATCTGGTTGTTTAAATATATAAACAGCTGAAAAACACAGCTAAATGATTGTAAAAGGCAGCATTGGACTCAGCCTCATACCCATGCTTCATCCTCTCTTCATTTTGTACAAAAGAGTTCCCAGGAGTAAACTTTTAATTTGAATCAAAGTTGTCTGCAAAATCAATCTGTTTGAATATTTTCAAACCCACTTCGAGGAATCCCAGTACATTTGATGTTGACTCACAGGCTTTCCCAAGGCCAAAATTCATTCCCAAGGTCAAGCACATTTGCAATTTGGCATATTTGATCAATTTTCTAACTTTCCTGTGGTTGGGTAAAGTCTGATTTCCTCGGTTCTTGGTTTTCCTGGTTAGCATCCCAAGTCAGTTATAGACAGCAGTCTATATGCATTCATTCTGAAATCCTTTGCTTCCTGTGACTGTATAAGTGAACTGTGTTGACATTCAAAATTTGAGTTGGGTAAAAGTGCATATTTGCAGCTGCCCTCTGCTTTGGTGTATGTTGTCTTTAGTGAAATGTCAAAAGGATGTCATAACCATTGTCTGAGTAGACATCTTTAAAAAAACAACATAGGAAATAGCATGTCAAAACTCAAAAGGATTTTTAGAATTTTAACCAGTTTCTCAGATTTCATTATTATTAGACAAATGTTTGAACTAATAATTTGGTGCTGTGTGTTAGGTAGAAGACATAAACCCAGTTTTCCAACTCTTAGTCCTTTACATCTACTAAGTCACTTTTGTAGTATGATTTATTTAATTTTTTTATTAGAGATTTACAAGAGTGTAAGATACTAAAGGTATAGTTTCACACCACTCTCACCACCAAAGCTCTGTGCCCCCTACCTCCACCCTCCAAGCATACCTTTATAGCTCTCCCCCACTAAGGCTTTTATAATCGAAGTACACATTGAGAGATCATAAGATATTCACCATATTGCTTTACATTTATTCTGAATTATTGTTTCTCTATGCTGTAACCATCACAGTTATCATGGTCTCTGTGCTGCTAACTTCCTCTTGGAAGCATCTATAACCTTAGCCTGAGGGTAAGGAGATACCCTCAGAAACAACCATTTATGGGCTGGTCAATTGTCTTTTAAAGTGCCTTCTAAGGCAAGATCTATACCACTTCCCATATGCCCCCCATTAGAGTTGAAGCTAGGTGCTGACAGTAGCAATCTCCCATTCTTGTATACTCAATGGGCTTCTTTGTCTTTGCTATTTCCCCACCTTCTGTGGTAAACAGATAATGGCCCTGATGATGCCCAGCCCTTAACTGTTGAAACCTGTGAATACATTACATACATAGCAATAGGGACTTCACAGATGAGACTAAGATATTAGAATTTGAATCAGGGAGCTGATCTTGAGTTATCTAGATACTCTTCAAAAGTTGAGAACATTTCCCAGCTGTAGTGAGAGACATACCATAGGGTCAAAGGGATGCAACATTGTTGACTTTGAAGATGGCCTTTGGGTAGAAAAAGTCAAGTGCTATTGACACTTTGATTTTTAGCCCAGTAGAATCTGTATTAGATATTTGACTGACAGCACTTTAAAACAATAATTCTGTGTTGTTCTAACCCGTTAAATCCATTGCCATTGACCATGGCAGCAATAGAAAGCTAGTTCTTCTTCCTACTCCAGAATCACCTCTGAAATGAACCTCTTGCACCTAAGCTCTTGTCTCAGAGTTTCTTTCTTGGAGCCATCTCCTTTCCAAGCTACTATTTAGGGTCTTCCATTGTACCTCATTTTTACGTGTTTTAGAGAAGTCAGGAAAATTTCGATCTTTCTTTATTATATATATTTTGTTTTATTGCTCATTTAACTTAAAAAATACTACTTTTTTTTCATGGATATTAAAGCAAAACAATTGGCATGGCTTCCTTTAATACACATTTGGAGGCCCATGCTGTGTTGAAATCAACCTTTAGAATCTTCTCTTAAACTACCAGTTTTTACATCTTTAGGAATGATTGGTTCCCAAGAGTCCTGACATTCCTTGAACACAGACTGAATTTACTGGACCATCCAAGGCCCAGTCAGATGAATTTGTATTCTCACTGTAGTACATTGGCAGTGAGAACAGCACTTGATAGCCCCCTTCTAACCACCTCAGGTGTCATGGTAGAGTTTTTTGTTGCACCATCATACATATCTTCTAATGTTACTAAGAATTGATGCACAGCATTTTTACCTCCTTCTCTGTGCATCTTTCTTTCACCGCCTAAAAAAAAAAAAAAAAAGAAATCACCACCTGTTTCACCTTCTTTACCTGCTTGCTTTGTCATATATGTTCCCACTCCTCCTCTTCTTTCTTTTTTTTTGTTTTTAAGAGTATGTATTCTTTTATTTAAGTTTTTTTCTTTTTCTTTCTTTTTATTTATTTATTCCCTTTTGTTGCTCTTGTTGTTTTATTGTTGTAGTTATTATTTGTTGTTTAAGTTTCAGGGGCGCCAGCAGGCCGGGCTAGCTTCGCGGCGGTGAACAGAGACTCGAGGACACACGGCTGGGCCGGGAAGCTGTATTTCTTTATTCACGAACAACGATTCATAAACTAACCCAAACTAATCACCACACAGATCTCTCCTGCATCCTTCTCCTCATGCAGCTGCGCCAAGAACTCTGGAACTCTGTAGGGGTTCCTTGGGGCGGGGACAAGTGGCCCTGGGAAACTAGCAGGGCTAAACCACAATTTCCTAGAGATGGGGGAAAGGGACCAAACCAATGTGAGGAATATCAGCAATTATTATTGTTATCATTGCTCTCATTGTTGTTGCATAGGATAGAGAGAAATGGAGAGAGGAGGGGAAGACAGAGAGGGGGAGAGAAAGACAGACACCTGTAGACCTGCTTCACGACTGTGAAGTGACTCCCCTGCAGTTGGGGAGCTGGGGGCTCGAACCGGGTTCCTTCTGTCGGTCCTTGCACTTTGCACCACCTGTGCTTAATCTACTGTGCTACCGCCTGGCCCCCCTTTTTCTTTTCTTTTTTTTTTTTTTTTGCCTCCAAGGTTATAACTGGGCCTTGGTGCTGGCACTACGAATCCACTTTTTCTTTCCGTTGGATAAGACAGAGATAAATTGAGAGAGAAGGGGGAGATAAAGTGGGAGAGAAAGAGAGATAAACACCTGCAGACTTGCCTCACCTCTTGTGAAGTGACCACCCCCCCCCGCCCCCCCCTCCCGCTGCAGGTGGAGAGCCAGTGGCTCGAATGGGGATTCTTGTTCTTCATACTATGTGCACTTAACCCAGTGCACCACCGCCTGACCCCCTCCTCCTCCTCTTTCTTTCCTTCCTTCTTTCTTTCTATCTTCCTTTCTTTATCAAAGAGCACTTCACATGTTTGAGAAGTCTGTTTAAACTTCTCTCCTTCATTTGGATTCAAGTCAGGATGGTACTCGAAGGTTAGTTCCTACATGCTTTTTTCAATTCTTTCTGGGTGGCATTGCATTGGACCCCCCTCCCCCAAACATCACACAAGAGGTTTCTTTCATCACTTACTCCACTGAGCAGGTGAGATTGATACTGGGGGCTTGGGAAGAGTGTGTTGCTGAGCACAGCTCAGGCAGCCACAGTTCCTCTGTTTGTCACTGAGTATTCTGGAAGTTTGAATCTTTGTGTTTAATGTACCGCTTATCACTTAGGATAATACCTAGCAATAAGCAGTATCCCATAGATCTCCATTGATCCAATTAAAGAAATAATCTACATAAGTCATCATGTTGCCAGGGTAGGAAGAGACTACTAGAGCAATTAATTCCACACTGAACGTTTTAGCCACGTCAATTGCTTGTCCGTACCAGTCATTGGCACATTACAAGTTTCTGGACCTAGGCCACATTTACTCAACCAAAGAAGAAACATGTTCTGAATTTATGGATATAGACTTTTGTGGTGCGCTTAACTATGCACCATGCACACTGTGTTTGATTACTGCCTTCATTTGAAATAAGAAACAGTAAGTGATTTTGTTCCTTTCGTAGAAGTTGCCTATTAAATATTCTTGATTTTACTGGGAAACATACCTCCTACAACTTTCAGAAGTAGCCCTGGCCGATCTGTTACAGTGCAGCTGTGACAGACACCCCAAGCTATATACTGCCAGAGCTCACCAATAGGGAGTTTTTTTTTTTTTTTTTTGCTGAGCTCTGCATTTCCCAAGTCTCTGTGGTTAGATCTGAGTCACTGTTGTTCTCTGGGCTGGAGCGCTTAACTATTTGTGCTATTCCTCCCATGTTGTCTTTCTCATGATAATGGAGGAGGCTCTGCTCCAGATACTGCAGTTTCAGCACTTTGCTCCACTTTCAGCCTGAATGAATTGGAGGATAGTTGCTCCAAAGATTAGACTGTAAGTGTAATAAGCTTTGCATCAAAAAGAAATAAACCATCTAGGTGTTAAGTCGCTGAGACTTTCAGGTTGTATGTTGCTTAGCATAATGGAGCTCAACCTTGGCATCTATGAGCTTACACAAAAACACAGGGAAGGCCTCTTAGAGAAACTGGGAAGCAAAAAGCAGTCTGTGTGAATGGTTTCACCCACTGTTCTTGCATGCATATGTGTTAGGATAAGTTCACTCACATCGCATGACACTATAACCTGGGTGAGGTAACGTATGTATATTTGGGGAGGTGCCATCTATTGGACAAGATGAAAGATGGGGGCACCTGGTGGTGGCGCACCAGGCTAAGTGCACATAATAAGAAGCACAAGGATCAGTGCAAGAATTCCGGTTCGAACCTCTGGTTTCCTACCTGCAGGAGGGTTGCTTCAGAAACCGTGAAGCAGGTCTGCAGATGTCTATCCTCCTCTTCCCCTCTCTATCTTCCCTTCCCCTTCCAGTTTCTCTGTGTCCTATCCAATGGGGAAAAAAAAAAGAGTGGCCCCCAGGAGCAGTGAATTCATAGTGCCAGCAATGAGACCCAGAAATAAGCTGGTAGACTAAAAATGGTATAGATTTCCTTTATGGTTATACAGTGGTACTAAAATCAAATAACTGGTAGGTAATCTATTTTTTCATAACAGAATGTCACCACCAAAAGACTCTCACAATGGTGAAACTTCTGTGGTCACAGTTCTCTACTTTTTTTTAATAGGCTATATGTTTATTTGCATTACTTTATCCTTTGTTCATAAAACATTTCTTAACCCATAATAAGAACTCAATGAATACTTATTGAGTGGATGGATATTATTACATTAGGGAGTTTCTTTTTTGCCTGTTTGTTTATTCATTTATTTTGTTGTTACTAGTGATATAGTATTGATTTACAAAATTACAAGAAAATAGGGTACAACTCCACACCATTTTCACCACCAGAGTTCTGTATCTCCATTGCCTCCATTGGAAAATGCAATGGTTCTACTAAACTTTTGAGAATTATATCCTTCTATTACTCCTCAACAAGAATATTCACTTGTTAGTCCTTGAACAATAGACCCAGTGTCTATGTATCCTACTCAAAGGATCCAGAAATACAGATGAGAGCGTTCTTTATCTGTATGAAGTGCATGGTAGCAATTTAATGTATCTGTATTTTTTTTTTTCCAGAATAAGGCTTAGGGTTATCCTATTGTCTGAGTACCTTTTGTTATTAAGGCTTTTCATTTTCAGGTTAGAGTGAAATTAATTAAGAAGATAAGCGATGATAATATGAAGTAAACTCAATGTATCCAATTAAAACATGAGCTTGTTTTTTCTTATTGACTGTGGGTTAGAATGAGCATGCCCCTCTGAACTGAATTGCTGAAAAGAGTGAAGAGAGTGTATCCCACCAAATATGGAGCACAGATATGCTGAAAGTGAGAGGATGGTCATTCTTTGTCCTTTTTCTGGGACACTAGAATTGGAAAAAAATTGGTTATGTTATGAAATAAGAGTGGGAGAAATGATTCATATAGATATGCTGATGAGTAAAAGTCTGTGATAGAGACAGTGAATAATAGAAATGAGCAAATATTCTTGAATATATTATTTTTTGACTGTGATGTGAAGAAAAAGTGCAAGTATAATCTTGGAGAGAGAGAGAGAGAGAGAGAGAGAGAGAGAGAGCCCAGGAAGCTCAGCCTAATGACTTTCATTCTCTTTATCCATTAGAGGGTTTTGAACACTCTGAGAGCATGGTACTGCACCACTGTTAAGAGTTTTAACTTAGAAATTTTAGTGCTTTTAAAGAAAAAGTTTCCTGTGTCTCAGGTATGAAAAAGTCTTTGGCATTTTCTCCATCTTTCTGCCCCAAGTATGAACAGACATGTGGAATCCTTACTAGGATAAGGCATGGAAAAGAAATATCTTTTTGTAACGGGTTTCAATTTTGTTCTACAGGAAGTTGGAGGTAAAGGACTCCTGGGGATAGCCCAGGGTGACCTGGCCTAACACACACCTGAAACTGTGGTTTCCATACATGCTGGCCCTCAGCACCTGACCATGTGGGAGGTGGTTTGGGGCGCGGGGCGGGGGGGCATCTCTGGAGTTTCATGATTCAGATCCTCTTAAGAAAGAACTTGCTTATTAGTTGTTAATAATTTCAAAGTCCACCTCAGCTTCTCCATTGTGGATACCTTCTTTCTAGGACTAGAAAAACCTCCCTCTCAAAGTGTGAGGGGGTTCCATTGATGAAATGGAATATATAAAAGTTTCTGAAGTATTGTAGGCACCCCATAAATGCAAGATTCTCCCAGCCCTGTTAGAAATAGATGAGAAATTTAGGTAGTTTTCTATAGCCACACTGATATTTCAGTGGCTTCTCCATTTCCTATAGTTCTTTTTTTTTTTTTTGTATAGGTGTTGTAGTTCTTGCATGAGCCTAAAAACTTCAATTTTTTGATGATGAAAAAAAATTCTGATTATTTAGACTTTCATGCTTAAGGCCCTAGAAGTTCAATTCCCATATACCAGAACTGAGCATTGCTCAGGTCTCTGTCTGTCCCACTCATGGAAATAAATGAATGAGGGCCAGAGAGTGATGCACCTGGTTGAGAACACAGGTTGTTATTTCTAAGTATTTGGGTTCAAACTCCTGCTCCCCACCTGCAGGAGGAAGCTTCACGAGTGGTGAAGCAAGTCTGCAGGTATCTCTCTGTCTCACCTTCCCTCTTGACTTCTGGTTGTCTCTAGCTAATAAATAGATAAAGATAATAAGAAATTAAACAGAAAAACCAAATGAATGGATGAATTAATCTAAAAATGTTTTAAAATCCTGATTCTAACAATGACAAGGAAAGTTCAGAAGAACATGAATTTCTTCTATTTAAAATTGATGTTTAATTACACAACACATCAAGACCATTAGCATGTTAGTTGATAATTTAGAGAAGAAATGTTGTCTAATGCTATATTCATTGGCGTTATCACCCTTGGTTATTAGGTATTTCAAAATTAATTGTAGTGGGTTTATTTTAGCCCACCTATATTTGATTTTGAAGAAAACATTGCAAATATGAAGAAGTATGAATGGGTGTCATTCTTGTTTCATTACCAATCTCCCCACATGCTCACTCTATCCATCATACATTATAACCTAAACTTAAAACTTTTCCCTTATGCGATGCAGTCAAATGCATCTGCTGAAGCTTCTAACACTTACAGTGTAGTGCAGGAAATTATTTCGGATTCTACTGGATGGTCCAAAGTCAGTAGGTTAGTGGATTCTGGGAGCACTGCCCATTTCATGGCACAATTATAGTCAGAGGAAAAGACCAGCTGCAATATCACAGAGCAGGAACAATTTGTCTATTTTACAAAGCGACTATAATGTGGAAAGAAAAGTCTTGATGACAAAGTCATATCTGATGTTGGTGTGGAAACTACTATTTGAATTATTTTCTGTCTTCAGTATCTCTACTGGGCTGGATTTGGATGAAACTGGGCAGACACTGTCTCTTCGCTTAGGGTTACCAGAAGTCAACCTTAAACTGAGAAGGTTGTTCCAGTTAATTGACTGAGGCTTTGCTCCCAGGGTAGCCTGGTAAGGAAGGGAGTGAAGCAGCACTGATACATAGGAGTGAGCAGGAGTGTCATAGTGGGTGACATTTCAGCCAGGTTATTTGTGTGTGTTTTTTAATTTTTATTTATAAAAAGGAAACACTGAAAAAGCCGTAGGATAAGAGGGGGGGTACAACTCTGCACAATTATCACCACCAGAATTCCATATCCCATTTCCTTCCCTGAGAGCTTTCCTATTCTTTATCCCTCTGGGAGTATGGACCTAAGGTCATTGTGGGATGCAGAAGGTGGAAGGTCTGGCTTCTGTAATTGCTTCCTCGCTGAACATGGGTGTTGACTGGTCGATCCCAGCCTGTATCTCTCTTTCCCTAGTGGGGCAGGGCTCTGGGGAAGTGGTACTCCAGGACACATTGGTGGGGTTGTCTGCCCAGGGAAGTCCGATTGGCATCATGGTATAGCCTGGAAACTGATAGCTGAAAAAAAGAGTTAACATATAAAGCCAAAAAAAATTGTTGACTAATCATGAACCTAAAGGCTGGAATATTGCAGATGAAGATTTGGAGTCTCTCTTTTGAAGATAGCTAGTGGGTCTATTTTAGTTATATTCCAAAGGGCCTGTGGCTATACTAGTTTTTTCCTGAGCCTGACCTCTGATATGCAGGTGGACCCATGTTATCGTCTGGGGAGATAATGCCATGGCTGGAAAAAGGGCTAGAAAGCTGAATCAGGGAAGAGAGTAGCTCCCAAATTTTGGGAAGGTGTATAAATATTGTTCACTGTAGTATTTGTGTGCTTCTGTAAGGGACTTTCCTAAACTGCTCTTGAGAAAGTCTTGTCCTGAAAGTAGAGGGCTTTCCTGTTTCCTGTCAGTCACTAGAACTGTCAATGTCCAGGCTCATCTAATTAGCATGACAACAGAGCTTCTCTTGGTTGTTCTACTTGAGCTCTTAGCATTGAAGTGCACAGCAACTGGGAGAAAGTATACAGACTTGGTGTCAGGAAGCAGAAAATCTGCATCAGGCAGAACTTTTAGGGAAGATGACTACAGGGCTCTAAAATTGAATTCCATCAGGACCCACAGAGAGAAGAGCAAAAAAGGAAAAACATTTGGAAGTAGTAGTAGGTGTAGGCATGACTTTTAAAAAAAAGGAATAGAAGGCAGGACCATAGAAAAATATGGGCAAAAGTATATTTAGATAATAGACAGATAGTTGTAGGAAAAAAAAATAGTCCTACCATATCTATGACTTCAGGAAAACCACTGAGTTTTCCAATGAAAGAAATGGGGGAAACAAAACTCAAGAGGTGGTGGGAATGGTGTGGAATTGTACCCCTGATGTTTTAAATCACGGATAAAAAAAAGGATGAAAAAGGAGTCGGGCAGTAGTGCAGCGGGTTAAGCTCACATGGTGTAAAGCGCAAGGACCAGCATAAGGATCTGGGTTCGAGCCCCCGGCTCCCCACCTGCAGGAGAGTCGCTTCACAGGTGGCGAAGTAGGTCTGCAGGTGTCTCTCTTTCTGTCTCCCCCTCTGTCTTCCCCTCCTCTCTCCATTTCTTTGTCCTATGCAACAACAACATAAAAAAAAAAGATATACAGGGGGTCGGGTGGTGGCGCAGTGAGTTAAGCGCATGTGGCGCAAAGCGCAGGGACCGGCGTAAGGATCCTGGTTTGAGCCCCCGGCCCCCCACCTGCAGGGGAGTCGCTTCACAGGCGGTGAAGCAGGTCTGCAGGTATCTATCTTTCTCTCCCCTTCTCTGTCTTCCCCTCCTCTCTCCATTTCTCTCTGTCCTATCCAACAACGAATTGCGTCAACAAGGGCAATAATAATAGCCACAACGAAGCTACAACAAGGGCAACAAAAGGGGGAAAAAAATGGCCTCCAGGAGCGGTGGATTCATGGTGCAGGCACCGAGCCCAGCAATAACCCTGGAGGAGGAAAAAAAAAAGATATACAAATGGGGAAAAACAAACAACATCAATAACAACAACAACAACAATAACTACAACAATAAAAAAAATGATGAAAAGAAGAATTAAGTTTGGATCATCTCCTATAAACCATTGGGGAAATGGGGAAATGTCTTCAAAATACATATATTTTTAATTGAGACAGAGAGATTGAGAAGGAAGGGGAGATAAAAAGTAGAGAGAGGTACTTTCAGCATTGCTTCACTACTGTCAAAGCTTTGCTCTGCAGGTGGAGACTGGCAACTTGAGCCCTGGTCCTTTCAGACTATAATATGTGATCTCAACCAGGTGTGCCATTACCCAGCCAAAAAATGCAGATTCTTACTCTCAGTTTTACAAAAAGTTGTAGCTTGGAACTTTTGTCTCGAAAATAACAAGCTGAGCAGAGATTGTCTTTTTTTTTTTTTTTTAAAGACTTTGTATATAGATGTATAGATATGTGTGTTTTATTTACTTTAGTTTTTAGAGAGATGCAGAGAGAGACACACAGAGAGAGAAACGCCAGAGCACTGCTCAGCTCTGACTTCTGGTGGTTCAGGGGGTTGAACCTGGGATTTTGGAGCCTCTGGCATGAGAGTCTGTTTGCATAACCATTAAGCCATCTCCCCTGCCTGAGATTGTGTCTTTAGAAATATCTCCTTTTCTATCATTTTCTATTATATAATCTGTTTATATTTGGGGAGTCGAATGATTTTAAGACTAATGCCCGAATTCACTTATTTCCTAGGGGCTGAATGAAAGGAAAATAGAGCTCCCTGTCCTGGGTGGTTGTCAGGCTCTTGCGGCTTGTCTCTTGTGAATGTTCTTAATGAGATACATCAGAATGGCACTCTGCCTTTATCTCAGAGACAGTCAAAGAACAAAATTGGTCTCTTGGGAAACAAGTTTGAAATACGTCTCCAAAATTCCCCCCCCCCCCAAAAAAAAAGAATGTCCAGACCTCATCTTGACAACTAGAGAGATCAGCACAGTCTCACACATTCCTGATTTGGGTTCTGAAATGATGAAATGAATGAGAATGAAGGAACTTCTGACACATCTCTCAGTCACAGGCACTGACCTGTCATACGTCTGTCGAAGTTATAATCCACCCAGGAACTTAATATCTGTGAGGCAATAGAGAACTTCTCTTTCAGGTAGATTTAAAGCAATGAATTTAGGATTGCCAGTGTGATTTTAAACCGACACAACTCCAGTTTAAGCCTTCTCACCAGAAGACAGATGGATATCCAGTGTCATAAATAAGTTCAGGAAGGAGTAGCCATTGGTTAAAAGAGTCGATGAGATAGAAGAAATAATGAAAGGTCTCCAGAGAGCATCAACTGAATGGGCTGCTCTTTGAAACTTCTTTCTCTCCGAGTCATCTGCAGACTCATTCAAACCCGGTTGCCTGCGTTAAAGCCTTTCTCGCTACGGGACTTTTGAATTGGTTTGCAGTGTTCAACCCAGTTGCTGTTCTAAATGTTTATATTTATACCTTCTAAATTGCTTTGTGTTTTTCCCAGTGATTAGGAATCTTTCTTTCTCTCTCTTTCTTTCTTTCTTTCTTTTTTTATTTTCCCTTTTTTGTTGGGTTATGAATCTTTCTAATGCTGCATAAATAAAATGACAAAATGAAAACACTTGTATCAGACACAATGTGGAAACTTCTTTGTAGGTCTTACTGATCACAGGGTCTGGTCAAGTAGAGACAAAATCTGCAACTGAAAAGCTGATAGTATCTGGGTTCAAGTCTCTGTCCCCCACCTTCAGGGGGGATGCTTTACAGATGGCAAAGCAGGTCTGCTGGTGTCTATCTTTCTCTCTCCCTCTTTATCTTCTCTTTCCCCTCTCAATTTCTCTCTGTCCTATCCAGTAAAATGGGGAAAAAAAATGGCCACCAGGAGCAGTGGATTTATAGTGCTGGCACTGAGCCCTAGCAAAAACCCTGGAGGCAAAAATAAAGAAAGAAAGAAAGAAATAAAAAATTTTAAAAAAAGGCAGATAGGAGCCACTCATTATAGGGATGTATACATCATAAAATTATAATAACTATAGAACTTATGACTTTATGACAAATACAATATTCAAATTAACTGATTGGAACACACTGTAGGATTCGAATTATGTAATGTTTATAATGGAGAGGCCCAAGACTGAGAAAAAAACAACAGATGTTCCATTTTTTGGGGGGGAATCTGATACACTTAAGAAACTAGAGAAGCTTAACTTTCTCGCCCCCCACAAGCCATATTAACTGAAAACAGTTTGATCTGAGAGGCATAGTGGAAGAGAGAGTCTTATAGAAGTCTATCTTTCGAAGGAAAGAAGTGGATAATTGGCCCTGTTGACAACAACTACAAAGTGAGCACCAAAATAAATTAAATAAATAAAACAAAAATTACAAATGGACATGAAATACATGCTCTGGGAGAAACATTTCATTCCATTTTACAGCATGTCTAAAGCCTGGAGTTCCTTCTGACAGGGCTAAGCCCCAGCAATGTCACACACAGTCCACAGTGTGTTTCTTTTGGTGTTGAATAATGTAGCCCTTTGCCAGACCTACTACCACACAAAGAAGGAACCCAAAGCTTAAACATGAAGGTGTGGTTTCTAGTCAGTAAGGAAGAACTATGTCAGCCACTTTATTTCAGCCACTGCAACACCCAGACAAATAATTGTTGTTAATGAAATAAGCAGTCGGCCAACAACACCTGTTAACTAAGCAACCACTATTTGTCAAGCAGAGAAAAGGCACTGATGATGAAAGGGTGTCTCTTTGGCAAGTTTACGGTCTAAATTTTGGACGAAGTGACTGAACTTATAATGTGTGATTCTAAGGTGGTGTGACTTCATTTTTAGAGCAAACATGTTGGAATTTTTACAAGGTCAACTCCTTCTCATGTGTTCCTATATTAAGTTATCTTTTCCATAATCTAATGTTTGTTATGATAGCCATGCAGCTTTTCAATGCAGTATTAGCAGTAACCATGTAAGCCTGCAGACACGTGAGAAGGTGATGATTTTTCTTGGGCCTGAGATCATTCATTTTCCTTACTCACTGGGCAGTGATGTAACACTTTCACTGACTATGTACTGAGCCTGAAGATGCTAGAGAAAACACAAGCAGTGCTGAACCGGCAGCAAGACTCAGAGGTACATTTATCTACCATTTTTAGATGCTGTGATTTGAGTTCTATTAATTAATTAACTTACGTTGTTTATCAGAGCACTGCTTAGCTCTGGCTTATGGTGGTGCTGGGGATTGACCCTGGGACTTTGGAGCATCAGGTATGAGAGTCTCTTTGCATAACCATTATGCTATTTACCCCTGATATTTAAATTCTATAGAACAGGGAACTTTTTATGCTATCTACCCCTGATATTTAAATTCTATAGAACAGGGAACTTAAACTTCAAGAAGTTTAATTTATAATAGCAACATTTTCTTTTTAAAGATGGGGACTTTAAAAAAAAAATTTTGTTTTTTACATACTATCAACAAGTAGAGACAGTTTCACACTGAGAGAGAAGCCAGATACATGGATACAGGAGCCCAAACTAAGAACCTCAGGCGTGAATGTTTCACGCTCCACCAGTTGAGTTATCTCTTGGGTTATAATAATGATTGTTAGTATGCAAGAGAGTTGTTTTCTGAAGACATCAAGTACTAAGTACCCACTGTGAGCCAAGTGGTTCACATGTATGTTAGCTTCACAAAGTCCCAGCAGGGCAAGTTTGCCTTTGTCCATTATTAGATGAGGAAACTGGTTCACAGAACTGAGATAACTTGCCTGTTACTGGAAGTCTAGAACTCAGAGCAGGTGGTTTCACAAGAACCATGCTTCCTTGATTTTCAGACCATAGTTTGTGGGCCCCTTTTAGCTAGTGTAATATGGCATCTTTAGCTAGCCAGCATTACACGTAATGTAGGTCTTGTCCTTTAATTTCAGTGAAAAAAACTAATCTTTGAAACTCTGCTGAGAATTTCATTTCCAGGGACACCAAGGCGCAGACCCACAGGAGCTGAGACTCTCCAGAGCTGACACATGTTCACTCTTCTGCTCTACAGGCCGAGAGGCTCTAGCGCTATCATTCTTGAGAGCAACAACCAAGTCTGTGCCCTCCATCCAAACGCCCATGTCTAATTCTTAGTGGGAGACAGAGAGCAGGAGAGAGGATGAGAGACATCCTAATAATAATAATAAAAAAATGGCACAGTGTGAATTCTGTTTCTTAGAAAGAATCTTAAGAAGTTCTTTCTTTTGTCTGCATTGTCAGCCACGCTTAGCCTGCTGTGTTGGCTTTCTTTCCACCACCTTCCCTTCAATATGCATCGAAACTTCTTTCTCTTCTTTTGTTCAGTTTAGCAGGAAAGATCTTTGGAGCAGAAGGAATGGGCACCTTTAGCAAGCTCAGATATCAAATAATTTTTCACCTCCCTGTAATTGAAATCACAAGATCAGGATTTTCTTCCCTTTGGCCGGCTTTTCTCTTGTTCTCTGGGATCACAGATGGAGTGGGGCAAGGGTGCTATTGACTCCCCACGGCTTGTCATCTGACAGACGGACACACTAGCCAGGAAAGAGTCTGACTTTTAGATGAATTCTTTTATCCTCAAAGGGGCTTCCTGCAAAGGAAACCATTAGTGTTTTGCTATTGGGTTTCTACTCCCCATGGTGTCTAAGAAACCATTCATTTAATTTTGTGACATTTTGAGTGGATTTGGAGGGCTAAGCCCATTTGAAAAGGCTTGTTTCTGTCTAGGAAGACAGAGGGAATGCAAATAGAATCCAAATGGTCAAACCACCAGCAGGCTGAGTGTGGCCGTGTGGGCATTTTTGCATCTCTCTTTAGTCTTGAAGACACAGGTCATGGGTCGTGCTCCTACTCACTGGTGGTGCATGTCATGTTCAGCATCTTTCCTTGGCATGTTCAGGAACTGATCCCAGGATATAAGAAAATTGACTTGAAGTTCAATGGCAGAGATATTTTAAGAAATCACAGATAAAGAGAACAGCACTGATCATAATCCTTCCTGGTCCTTTCCTGGTAGATGAAGGCAAGGCCTGTCTAAAGGTGAAGACATGTACACCAGGCTCTGGCAGAGTTGGACTGGAAAGCCAGCTCAGTCGCAAGCTGGCTGTGTCATCTGAATAAGATTATAATAGAACTGAGTTAAAAACAAGACACTGAAGGAGTTGGGCTGTAGCACGGCGGGTTAAGCACAGGTGGTGCAAAACGCAAGGACCAGCTTAAGGATCAGGGTTTGAGCCCCTGGCTCCCCACCTGCAGGGAAATTGCTTCACAGGCAGTGAAGCAAGTCTTCAGGTGTCTGTCTTTCTCTCCCCCTCTGTCCATTTCTCTCTGTCCTATCTAACAATGACGACAACAATAATAACTACAACAACAATAAAAACAAAGGCAACAAAAGGGAAATTAAATAAATAAAAATTTTAAAAAAAGGATTAAAAAAACACACTGAGTTAAAATAAATCATTCCAATGGATAATAAATATAAAATTATTACTGGGTCATTTAATATCATTTATTATTTTAAGATTTTGGAAACTAATTATATACATACATATATTTATACATACATATGTTTATCTACTTTTTGCTCAATAGCCACAAGGATCCAGTGACCATTATTCTGAAAGGTGCTTACCTTGGCTCTGCAATATATATTGCAGTAACTATATTGTCAATTGTTTTAAAAAATTGAAGACATTTTGTAGACAATTCTCTGATGATTTCAGTTTTTTAAAAATATTTATTCCCTTTTGTTGCCCTTGTTGTTTTATTGTTGTAGTTATTCATGTCGTTGTTATTGATATCGTCGTTGTCGGCTAGGACAGAGAGAAATGGAGAGAGGAGGGGAAGACAGAGAGGGGGAGAGAAAGATAGACACCTGCAGATCTACTTCACCACCTGTGAAGCGACTCCCCTGCAGGTGGAGAGCCGGGGTCTGGAACCGGGATCCTTCCGCCGGTCTTTGCGCCACCTGCGCTTAACCTGCTGCGCTACCACCCAACTCCCGATTTCAGTTTTTTTTTAAACTTACATTTTTTGTTTGCTTTTGTATTTCTATACAAATCATTGATATTCATGATTTGTATTTTTCTAGTTAATTGTCTATTCCGTTAAGAATTTTAAATTAACAGATGTCTGCCTGTGGATCTAAAAAGTTCCTGGAACTTTGTGACTATACCCCATTGGCCATTCCTAGTTTCATTGTTAAACCTGTTTACCTTAGGAAGTTACACACACACACACACACACACACACACACACACACACACACACACACACACACACACACACACACCCCAAGAAGATGCACAAGTCTCATTTTTGGACAATCCTAATGAACTTTTATTAATCCCAGAATGGAACATGTTCACACACACACACACACACCAAGAAGATGCACAAGTCTCATTTTTGGACAATCCTAATGAACTTTTATTAATCCCAGAATGGAACATGTTCTCTGTAGTTAAAACCAGGAGGTTGTGGATGATCCTAATCAGAGCAGATGTGGAAACAAGATTGAAACGTGCATCCCATGATCATAGACCAAGGGAAAAAGAAACTCTAGAATGTATCAACATTTAATCCTATCTTTTGAAAGACTGTGTTATAACACCACTATTTTTAAAAGAAGTCCAATAGGATGTTGGGGGTTAGGGAGAGGTAGTTTTTAAGATTAAGAAATAACCAGCTCTTAGGGGCCAGGCAGTGGTGTACTTGGTAGAGCAGGTCTATTGCAATGCACAAGGACCCTGGTTTAAGCCCCTGCCCCCCATCTGCAAGGGGAACCTTCACAAATGGTGAAGCAGTGCTACAGGGAATATCTTTTTCTCTCTCCATCTCTATTTCGCCTTCCCCTCTTTATTTCTCATGGTGTTTATACAATAAATAAATAAAAAAATAAATATTTTAAAAATAAAGAAATTGGGAGTCAGGTGGTAGCACCCCGGGTTAAGCACACGTGGCAGGAAGCACAAGGACTGGCTTAAGAATCCCGGTTGGAGCCCCTGGCTCCCCACAGGCAGGGGAGTCAGTCACTTCACAGGCAGTGAAGCAGGTCTGCAGATGTTTCTCTTTCTCTCCCCCTCTCTGTCTTCCCCTCCTCTCTCCATTTCTCTCTGTCCTATCTAACAATGACGACATCAGTAACAACAATAATAACTACACCAACAATAAAAAAACAAGGGCAATAAAAAAGAAAATAAAATAAATAAATATAAAAAAATTAAAAAATATATAAAAAGGAAGGAACCAGCTCTTAAGTATGCTGCCTACCACTCATGCCTATTTGTTCATCCAAATCTAAACTCTCAAAGAGAAACCTCCCTTTACATGGGCCCAAGAACTGTCTCCTGATAGCTATATGTTAGCCTGGGCTTCTCTTCTGTAATTATCTTCTTAGTTGCCATCATATAATTGTTGCAGGAGACCCAGGCACCATGGTCCCCTGGGAGATACTCGCATGTCTCTCCCACAGTGTCTGGTTCATGGTGGCAGTTTTCTATGGAGAACTGGGGGAACCCTGTGATTTAAAACAATGGAAACATTATTTAGGAAACAGAAACAAGGGCCGGGCAGTAGTGCAGCGGGTTAAGCACACATGGCATAAAGTGCAAGGAAACAAACAGTTCAAGCACAAACATGTGTGAGTCACTGGAGAAAATGGAGACTTGTTAATTACTTGATTCTTTCTCCCCAGTCTGTCTTAACCAGGAAGCACTTTTCATTGGCCTATTTAAATGGCCTGACTCTATTCTATTGGTTCTGTCCCCCAGTTGCTTCTTCCTTTCTAAGGCCCTACCTGCTCTTTCCCCCTCTCTGCTGGTGACAAATAGCCCTGGAATTTCCTGCTAGCTCAGGGAATTTTTTTTTTTCTTTCGTCCTAATTTTGTCTCTAACAAATTTTTTTAAGAAAATCCCTCAAAAAATGGGATTAAGTGATACAACAAACAAAGGCAAAAAGATAATTGTCTAGGGGGAGAAAGAAAAGATACATCAATTTTTGCATATTAAAGTGTTGAGGTGAATTTGGAGCTACTATCTGAATAACCCTAATTATTTTTTAATGAAATAAGATGGCAACTAATGATCTGAGAAGTGTTTGGGGGGAGTTGTTTGGTGAAGATTGGGGACAGTCAATGAAGGGGATAATGAGAAGAAAAAAAAAAGTTGGAAACAGACAAAAGAAAGGGCTAGTGATGGACCTCATGACTCAGTAAAAGATGGAGTGCATTAGTAGGGATGTCCTCAGTCCCTTAATAGCCCAGTTGTAAAAGAAGGTAGATTATGGAAAGACCTAAGGCAAAGTTTCAGATGACTGCTATCATGTACAATTAGGGAACAAAGATGCTTGAGGGTCTGGTAAGAGAGATCACTTAGAGGATTAGTGTTGGGATACGGACTGGACAGTTAAGAAGGTAAGGTTAAGAAACTGATGAGGGGAATCATGAAGGAATTGGAGTCTGCGGTTAGAATGATGGAGACTTGTATTTTTATTATTATTATTTTAATTTCTTTATTGGGGAATTGATGTTTTACATTCGGCAGTAAATACAATAGTTTGTACATGCATGGCATTTCCCGGTTTTTCCATATAACAATACAACCACCACTAGGTACACTTTTCATCGATGGAATTGATCCAAGTGATGATTAGGTCCATAGTGAATGAAGTCAGTGAATAAAGCCAATAGAAGCGAGGATGTAGGGTTTGCTTTTGTTTGTTTGTTTGCTTGTTTTTTTGGGGGGTTATTATCCTGACTGTTGATACTACAATGTGTCTTGAGACCATTTTTTTGACAGAAATATTCATGTGCCAAATCTTAATGATGTATGACAGCAGTAGGGAAGGGAAAGTTGATAGCTGATAGGAGCAAAGAAGGATGGAACTAGAAGAAAAAACTCAACCTGAAAACTGGGTGCTCCTTACTTGAGGATGAAGAAGAAATATATGGTATTACTTTGATACAGTAAGAAAGTGTAAGTCCTGGTTCATGGACTAACTCCTATAAGCACATAATTTTTTTTTTGCAGCTAGGGATAGATAATTCAAGGAGTTACTCAGGTGGAGACCTTTTATGATCTTTATTCATGCTTTTCTTGGTCATTAAAAACTATCTTTTTTTTATATATTACAGAGACTTTTTCATCTCTAAAATATGTTTTATTTATTTTTGGATGGCGACAGAAATTGACAGGGAAGGGGGAGAGAGAAAAAGAGGGAAAAAGAGACACCTTTAGTCCTGCTTCACTGCGTACCTATAGGTGGTGTTAGGGACTTGAACCTGGGCCCTTCCTCAATGTAATATGTGTGCTCAACCATATGCACCACCACCTAGCCCCTAAAAGCCATCTTTCTATTTGTCTCATGACACAGCGAGTCAGGCAAGTGTACTGAGATTTATAAGTAAAAGAAACTGTAGGTTTAACTAGAGGCCAGTCCTCAAAACTAAGCTGGTGAATGGAGACACGGAAAATAAACCATCAGGACTTTCTCCTTGAAGTTACTGCCAACAACCGATATGCTAAGTGTTCACAGTCAAAACACCCACATCATTTCTCCATCTGATGTATGGTTTGTACAAATAAAAATCAGTTTGTTCTCATTAGTGTTCTCATCACAGCTCAAAGGAAATCACATGACCATTGACCAAGAACAAAAAGAAGTCAAGGATGTAGAGAAACATGACCCACCCTAAACAGAAATCCAAGTGAGTGAACTTGTATAGGCACCTGCACTCATGCCACTTATATGATGTGTCAGCATTTTCTATTGTTTCTCCTTTTATCCCACCACCATTTTAAAGTCAGATCTTGCCTTTATCCCACTTGCTGTCTTTCGGTTTCCACTAAGGGGCTACAGACCACAAACCCTGTGTGCAAGGTCTGTGCTGATAATTGAAAGCTGGGAGTGAAAATGATAACTGTCCATCAATTACCTGCTCGTCGTTATAAAAGTAAAAGAAGGGGTTGGGCGGTAGTGCATGGGGTTAAGCGCACATGGTGTAAAGCACAAGGTCAGGCATAAGGATCCCGGTTCGAGCCCCCAGCTCCCCACCTGAAGGGGGTAGCTTGCAAGCGGTGAAGCAGGTCTGCAGATGTCTGTCTTTCTCTCCCTCTCTCTGTCTTCTCCTCTTCTCTGGATTTCTCTCTGTCCTGTCTAACAACAACAACAGCTATGACAACAATAACAACTACAACAAGGGCAACAAAACGGGAAAAATGGCCTTCAGGAACAGTGGATTCATAGTGCAGGCACCGGGCCCAGGCAATAACCCTGGAGGCAAAAAAAGAAAAGTAAAAAAGAACTTTGCAAGGTTAGCAAACTTTCAAACTTATCTAATTGTGATAATAATCTCAATCTCAGGGAAAAAAAAACCATTTGGATGTAGCCAAAAATATCTTCAGATTAATCGGATATTCGCCAGAGACTTGTGCAAGCTGTCTGTTGGAGATTGGGAGTTATGAGAGATGGATCCCTTGGTAGCTTTGGAGAAGAACTGAGGGACTTGATGGGCACAATCTACTTCCTCTCCAGGTACTAGTTTTATAACAACAGGCCCATCTCCCCAGGGAGGGTGTGACTTAATGAACACAAAAGAAAGAAGTGATCCTCGAATGTGACCTGTCTCTGACATTGCTTGCAAAATTCATACTTCAGCAATGTTTCCTCATCTGTGACAGTGGAGCTGTTTATGGAACTGATAGTCAGGATGAATGCTTTTAAACCCAGTTTCACTCACAGGACGTTGGAAGCAGTGTAGCATACCAGATGTCTCTTCTTATTTCTTGCAATTTCAGATTTGTGCTCTCATGATCTCCAAATGGCATACCTGCCATTCATGACATATTTGAATCCCCACATTGGCTTCTTGGATCTTGTCTCACCGCTTGCTTATCTGTGCTCATTTCTTCCAAATGTGGATTCTGATAGTGTTCCAGACATTGTGGTTCTAATCTTCCCAAAGGGGTCGTAGAAGTGCCACCATTAGAACACCCCTGAGCCTATGAAGGGGTAACCAACTGAACACAGGTCACTACACCTACCACACCTAGTCCTTACCTTGACACTGATAGATGTCACCTTCAGGGGTCACATCATGATACATTCTAGCATGTCTGTGGATCAAGTATCAGGTCCTGGCTTGGCTCACAAGGAACTCAGTGGAGAACTATATGACGATCTGACTCCATGGGCAAGATAGCCAAGCATTGCATTGCTCCTGCCAGATGCTTGTGTATTTCCTATCTGTGTATCATACATAAAGTAATATAAAAGTTCTTCTCTAGAGCCACATAGGACATAGACTGCATGCTTACACATGATTGACTATTTATTTATTTATTTATCTTTTACCAGAGCACTGCTCAACTCTGGTTTATGGTGGTGCGAGAGATTCAACCTGGGACTCTGGAGTCTCTTTGAGTAACCACTATGCTATTTCCCCCTACCCTTGACTGTTTATTCCTACTCCTGGAACAAACACATCCCTGAGGCTGTTGAAGAGGAACTTGGTTTTATTAGGAAGACAGAGCACTTGATATGTGAAGTGTGTCCCCGTTACTGGCCTAGAAAGACTACCTTAAATTGGTTTATTATCTTGTGATAAGTAAGTCTGATTACTGGTACCTGATTTTCAGCTACTGCCAGCCTGTGTTCAATGTCCTTAAGACAGTTTAACTTTGACTTTGCCAATGGTTTGGTATTCCAGGCTCCTGACAGATAATTTGTGACATGAGTCAGCATGCCAGAGGAAAACTCAGAATCCTAAGAAACTCTCTGGATGAAGAAGTTCTCAGTCCCTTATGACTACATAACAATTGATGGCAGTGAGCCAAAGAAAACAGCACACAAATGTTTACTCAGAGAAATTCATAGCTGAGATCTATTCAGGGGTAGAGCACCCAGTGAGCTGGCTCTCCAGGACAGAAAGCATTAGTTCCCAGGAAGAAAAGACTATACTCAAAGAGTGTGGTTCTTCCTTAGTTCTACTCACATTTCGTTCTTTAAAATGATTCACCTTTATCAGACATGACACCTTCCCGTTCTAATCACTGCATTGTCACACAAAGCTCAAGATTTCTGTTTTTACACTCAGCTGTCCTGAGGCCTGGGACACAGTGTGTACTCTGCAAATATCTATCAATGAATGAATAAACAAATCAGTATTCAGTTGTAGGCTACGTTTCACACCAAGTGGTGAAGCAGTGCTGCCAGTGTGTGCTGCCAGTGTGTGCTGCCAGTGTGTGCTGCCAGAGTGCTGCCGCTCTCTCTTTCTCTCTCTCCCCCTCTTCCCCTCTGAATTTGACTCTGTCCTATCAAATGTAAGAAAAATAAAATAAAAAATAAAACAGAAAAGAATTTATTAATCAAGAGATCTTCATATTTCTACTTTTTTTTGGCATGCTAGGAAACATGCTTTATTAAAAAAGAAAAAGAACCCCAAGAAAAATAGATAATACACAATGTGAAAGTGGGGATAACCATTCAAAATCCACCTCCACAACATCCTTTTCATGCCTTTTAAAAAGGTTTTAAGGTCTCCCCTAAGTGAAGTCTTGTAGGTTCATTCTATTCTGTATGCAAATGACTTCTTATCATTTTCAGGTGGTTTGGGGGATTTTTAAGCTCCAGTTTCCAGGCTTCAGGATCTATAGAATTTTAATGGGGGAAATGGAATAAGTTCTATGATTTTTGTGACCTAAACTTCACTGTCTATAAAAATGGACCCTATACTTTTGGTTTCAGAGGTGAAGTGAAGATGAGGTGAAAGGTACTCTGAAATTTCCAGACTTTGAGGCATTATCCTAGTGCTGAGTACAACTCCCTTAGGTAATAACCGTTATTAGTACTGCAAAGGAGGTGAAGCATATTTATCACAAAGAAAAGCTATGTTATTTTGAGCTCAGTTCATGTGAGGGTGAATGCTATATGAATTTAGCTTGCATTTAGAGTGACAGGATGGTAAAAGCAAAAGAATTTCACCAGTGAGCTGAAAAACTTCATGCCTCTGCTCACATTTTATATGATGATCCAGTGATAATAATAATCTAGGGAAGAAGATATGAAAACGTCTTTACATTTTCAATATTTAATAAAATAAATGGATAGTGATGGTTTGGTTTAATTGCCATTCCCATACCAACTCAAATAATTCCTTTCCTTTTTGAAGGTTTAAATGTATCAAGTCCATCTTTTGTATCTTTATACTTTTGCTGACATTTATATTTACTCTGTTGCATAGTAGAATTTTAAGCTCAGAGTTTCAAAGACTTAAATATGCCTAAAATATTATATATACAACAGGGTACTTTGCCTACTCAAAGGAAATATGGAAAAGAAAACATGAATATGTATTTAATTATACACTTTAGCTTAAAAAAGAATATTACTGGAACTTAAAATGAGATATTAATTAGTAGCCTAGAAGGTGGCACATTGTCTAAAGCATTGGATTTGGAAGCATAAGGTCCTGAGTTTGGTTCTTGGCATCACATGTTCTGGAGTGATGCTCTGGTTCTCCCTTTCTTGTGTTAATACATAAACAGAGACTTCTGGAGGCATGGCCTTTGAGTCACTTCATATAGTCACTTCCATGACCAACTAGTCAAAAAAAAAATTTTTTTTTAAATCACCTGAAAGTTTTTCATATTACAACTCAGACTTCTAAAGAAATGTAACCACAGGAATATACAGGTGGTTAATGGAGGGAGAGATTTTCGGGATTTAAGCAGTTCTTTGTAGAAACCATCACCATCTTGATAGCTACTCAGTGGAGCACATTGTTGATAGTGAGAAGGCAGGGAATTTCTGGGCATTTAACCTGTACTTCAGGGGTATCAATATATTGAACTGCCCACATAGATTCACCAATGTTTAAGGAAAAAAACCTATCTGGAAATTAGAGACGTGTGGTCTGCTCAGGCATGAGCAGCAGACTAGGAAAATAAATCCTGCTTGTTCTTTGAGCACTCAAGAGAAAAAAATAATCCAATGTAAGTATTTATTGAATGAATGAGTAAACAAACAAATCATTACTCAGTTTTAGGCCAAGTTTCACACCAAGTGGTGAAGCAGTGCTGCAGGTGTGACTCTCTTTCTCCCCTTCTATCTCCCCTGCCAGGACATACAGCAGCTAGATACTATATTGACATAATAGGCACTAAAGAGACCCAGTGACACATGATAGAATCTCCCCTCCCCAACCTACAATGATACATAAGCAGAGAAATCGAATGCTAGGGAGTTGGGCGGTAGCACAGTGGCGCAAAGCGCAAGGACCCGGCGTGAGGATTCCGGTTCCATCCCCTGGCTTCCCACCTGTAGGGGAGTCGCTTCACAAGTGGTGAAGTAGGTCTGTAGGTGTCTCTCTTTCTCTCCCCCTGTCTGTCTTCCCCTCTTGTCTCCATTTCTCTCTGTTCTATCTAACAATGGCGACAATAATAACAACAACAATAAAAACTACAACAACAATAAAAAGACAAGAACAGCAAAAGGTACACAATGGAATACTATGCAGCTATCAAGAACAATGAACCCACCTTCTCTGACCCATCTTGGACAGAGCTAGAAGGAATTATGTTAAGTGAACTAAGTCAGAAAGATAAAGGTGAGTATGGGATGATCCCACTCATCAACAGAAGCTGACTAAGAAGATCTGAAAGGGAAACTAAAAGCAGGACCTGATCAAATTGTAAGTAGGGCACCAAAGTAAAAACCCAGTGGTGAGGGGTAGGCATGTAGCTTCCTGGGCCAGTGGGGGGTGGGAGTGGGCGGGAGGGATGGGTCACAGTCCTTTGGTGGTGGGAATGGTGTTTATGTACACTCCTAGCAAAATGTAGACATATAAATCAGTAGCTAATTAATATGAGAGGGGGAAATCAATTGTATGTCTCAAAGTTTCTCAAAAGACAAACTGAATCTTTTTAATATATAGGCTATGTATTTGATATGCGGACTCTCTCAAAAGCCTAGACCAAGTAGATTAGAAGCTTCCAATAGCACAGCTATATACAAGATACTGGGTACTGTCCAGCAAACCATAACAAAGGGACTTTTCAAAGTTAACCCAATTAACAAATAATGTGATGATAATATTAACTATTGATTGTCTTTTTGAACCCTAAGACAGCAGGAACCTCACATCTTCACTATAGAGCCCCTACTTCCCCCAGTCCTGGAACCCTTGGATAGGGCCCACTTTCCCGTATGCCTCTCCCAATCCAAACCAAATAACATTGCATCTGCCGATTACAACCTAACCAAAGCAACGATTGCTACCTCAACATGCTTTACCTCAGAATGTATCCAGAGACTTCACGTGTGGAATGACAACCCTTCAGCTTCATTACTCGGGTGAGACCTTTCCTTTAATAGTACACTCTAATTTCATCTCAGGTAGTTCACTTTCTAACAAAGTCCCATAACCTAGATATACACCAGTTTCTGTGAGAGAGAGCTTATGTGCACACGTATCCATAAACTATAAAATATATACCTGAAAGCAGGACTACACTAGAGTTTGCAGTGAGTACCTCCCTAACACTTCCTCTCCACTATTCCAAGCTTGGGATCCATGATTGCTCAACAAATTGTTTGGCTTCATATGTTAACTCTCTTTTCAATCACCAGGTTCCAGATGCCACCAGGATGCTGGCTAGGCTTCCCTGGATTGAAGACCCCACCAATGTGTCCTGGAGCTCAGCTTCCCCAGAGTCACACCCTACTAGGGAAAGAGAGAGGCAGACTGGGGGTATGGACCGACCAGTCAACGCCCATGTTCAGCGGGGAAGCAATTACAGAAGCCAGACCTTCTACCTTCTGCAACCCTCAACGACCCTGGGTCCATGCTCCCAGAGGGATAGAGAATGGGAAAGCTACCATGGGAGGGGGTGGGTTATGGGGATTGGGTGTTGGGAATTGTGTGGAGTTGTACCCCTCCTACCTTATGCTTTTGTTCACTAATCCTTTCTTAAATAAAAAATTTTAAAAAAAAAAAGAACAGCAAAAGGGAAAATAAATAAATAAAAATTAAAAAAAAAAAAAAAAGAAACCCAATGCTATAGCCACAGCACCATGTTCTGGCTCAACAATATAGACCATGCTAAATTTGTAAGCTTAAATGTGCCCAAGATACAGTCATGTCAGAATCCAGAGAAAATCAAATGTACAAAGAACTAGAAAAAACATCAAAGATAGAAATTAGAAATCTCATTATGGAGGCAATTTGAAATGTAAACTTAACATCCAGAAATATACTCAAGAACTGAGAGATCATTTCACCTAAGAGTTTTAAAACACAGGAGAAAAACATAATTTGATGTAAAATTGGAAAAATGAAGGAACAATTCCAGATAGAAATGAAGGGTGTGAAGGACACTTTGCAGTTCAAGCTAAAACAGTAGACTAAGTCAGGTTGAAGAGAGAATATCAAGGTGAGAAGATAAAATCCACACATTCTGTGAATCTAAGCTATTGGAATAAAGACTTAGAAAAATAAAGCAGTTATCCGGGTTGGGAGAGGGCACACCTAGTTGAATGCACATGTTACAGTGCACAAGGTCCTGGGTTCTAGCCCCAAGTCTTCACCTGCAGGGGGAAAGCGTTGCAAGTGGTGAGCAGTGTTGCAGGTGCCTCTCTGTCTCTCCCTTTCCCTTTATCTCCCCTTTCCCTCTTGATGTCTGGATGTCTGTATCCAATAAATAAAGATAATAAAAAAATTTTTTCAATGAAGTGGTTATCTGAAAACTAACAGACACCATCAAGAAAACAAATGTGTGAGTTATTGGGATCCCTGAGGAAAAAGAGAACATATTTAAAGAAATCATAGCAAAAAAAAAATAGTTTAACTCAGGCAATAATAAAACTATAGACATTCAGGAAGCTGAATGATCACCCATATTTCTGAATCCAAAATAGCACACACCATAGTAAAGTGATTTAAAAGCAAGAATAGGGAAAAAATATTAGAGATTGTTGGTGGGAATGAAAACTGGTAGAGCTTTTTCTTTAAAAGTCTGTATGGAGAGTCTCTCAAAAAATAAAGATAGAATTAATTTATGATTCACAATACTACTCTTAAACATTTATCTGAAGGACATGCAAACATCAATTTGAAGGGACATATGCATCCCTATGTTCATAGATTCATTATTCACAATAGCCAAAGAATGGAAGCAACCTAAATGCCCATCAACAGATGACTGGTTAAAAAAACTATGAGATATATACTCCATGGAATATTACTTTGCAATCAAAAAAGATAATAGTGTGTTCTTTAGGGCACAGTGGATGAAACTGGAGGTGATTATGTTTAGTGAAATAAGTGAAGAGAATAAAGACAACAAGATAATTTCAGTCATATGTGTAATCTTGAGAACACATAAATTTAAAACAAAAAAAGTCAAACAACTAGAAACAAACAAGCTGTCTCTAATACTTTGTCAGGATGTGGTGGTTATCACTAGGATGGTGGGGGACACAGAACTTTGGTGGTAGATGATATGTAGAATTATACCTTGTAGTAGATAGAATTATACCTTATAGTAGGTACTCTACCTACTACCTGAAGAAGATGGGCCCTGAAATTAGTGCAGCCTGGAAATTTTCTAACTGACCACAATGCGAGCTCAGATCTACAGGGATGCAGAGGTTACACAGGCTCCTGTGCTGAATATGGACCCCAGGTCAAATCGATGGGGTTTATAGTTAACAATATTTATATACTTTCCCCATATTTGGGAGCTACTTTCTTTCCTGATCCAGCTTTCTAGCCCTTTGTCCAACTATGACACCATCATTCCAGACAATAACCTGGGTCCACCTGCATATTAGATGACAGGCTCAGGCAAAAACTAGTAAAGTCATGGGCCCTCTGGAATAGAGATGTTAGCTTTTTCCAAAATGGAGACCCCAAATCTTCATCTACAATATTCTTGCCTTTAGATTCATGATTAATTAACTATCTGTTCTGCTTTATGTGTTAACTCTTAGAGAGAGACAGGCTAGGAGTATGCATCAACCTGCCAATGCCCATGTCCAGGGGAGAAGCAATTACAGAAGCTAGACCTTCTACCTTCTGCACCCCATAATGACCTTGAGTCTATACTCCCAGTGGGATAAAGAATAGGAAAGCTATCAAGGGAGGGGGTTGGATATGGAGCTCTGGGGGTGGGCATTGTGTGGAAATGTACTTATCCTATAGTCTTGTCAGTATTTCCATTTTATAAATAAAAATTAAAAAAAGAATTCTACTTTGTAATCTTACAGTCTTGTAACCTGCTAGTAATCATAAATAAAATAACAGGAAGCTTACTAAATAAGTAAATTAGTCTTAGAAAATAAAATCTATTTAAAATAAGATCTATTTAAATTCACGTTCAGGTAAAAAAAAAAGAAGTAAATATAGGAAAAATAAGACAAAAAATTTTAAATTCATTGTTAATCAAGGAATTTTCAAACCAGTAACTGTAATTTTATCACTTTATTTAAAGATTTATTTATTTATGAGAAAAACAGAGAGACAGGCCATAGCATCTCTCTAGAAAATACATTTCTATTTATCTACTCTGGGGCTTTACATATTCAAGTCCTGTATTCCACCCAGTGAGCCATCTTTGCTGTCACTATAATTTTACTTAGAAGTCCAAAGAGGAAACTGACAAACTGAGTCAAAATGATACAGGGGGCTACAAAGCAACTTTATGAAGGAGAACTTTGTCAGAGTAATTTTTTGCCCAGTTCCATATTAATATATTAGGAAGCTGGAGCACTTCTGGCCACATAAGACAAAGTTCATAATCTGATTCATGCATGCATACAAACTGTGAGGAAATATTGGCAATCTAATTAGTGAAATGGGCTAACTGATTACACATTTGTAAAAGGTAATTTAATATTAAACAGGGAAGGGAGTTGTTTTCCCAACCAAATCACCACAGGTAAATATCAGTGCTATGTTACAAATTATACATAGGGACTATATTGTACTGTAGAACGTGAAAAATAAAGATATACATAAATCAGTAAACTGGTAGAGGATACCTAAGAGATTCTGGTTGAGTAGTTAGAATATCTGAAAAAAAAAAGTTCACTTCATGTTCACTCACTAAGAAATGTTAACAATGCAAATGTCAGTGGCAGTAATATTCTGTATCATACAGCATTTGATTTGGGTAAAACTTAATGAATATGGTAAATGAACAAAGAAAAAAAGTGAAGAAATAGGAACCACTGTATATTGCTGCAGTATGTTGGGATAATTACTTTCATGTTGAGGGTTACACATAGACACTGATATCCCCATGACTGCAATTCTACTCTGAAATACCAGCTTGGGAGACACTTCTGAAAGTGTGAGTGCATGCACAAATCACTAAGTTGGATGAAACTTAAAAGTCCATTTGTTTATGTGTAGAACTTTAATGTCCACACAGATGAAGGAATAAGACTGAGAATCCAGGTTTGCAGGTTTGGATATGGAGACTTCTCAGACGTTTGGCCAAGGGTGGGAATAAAGTGCCTGATGACGTGTGTTGGCTTCTCTAACTTCAGCAAGACCCTCAAGTGATACTGTCATGGGATGGATAACACCCCAATACCTGGAAACACAGCACATGATGACAAGGACTCCATGGGACCAAGTTCAGTTTCATCCAGGATAGATATTTAAACAATTTTTTTTAAAAAAAATTATCTTTATTTATCTATTGGATAGAAACTGCCAGAAATCTAAAGGAAAAGGGTGGTAGAGAGGGATAGAGAGAGACACCTGCAGCATTGCTTCACCACTAGCAAAGCATTCCCCCTGCAGGTGGAAACCGGGGGCTTGAACCAGGGTCCTTGCACATTGTAAGGATAGACTCTTATTTGAAGGACTTTTGTCAGTTTCCAATTCAGAAAAAGACATCATTATATTCAAATCAAGGACATATCTGTATTCTACAGTTTCCAGTCATTCTGCCAGTGACACTGACATTCCTTCAGAGGTCAAGGTATGATGAGAACCTCACCCCCCACCCCATGGCTCACCTGGGTGATGAATCTGCCTTCAGGACATAGTCGGGCTGCTAGAACGTCACAGCTCTTTTTTTTTTTAATTCCCATTTGTTGCCCTTGTTGCTTTATTGTTGTAATTATTATTGTCGTCATCCTTGTTGGATAGGACAGA
>NC_080169.1:10076482-10170569 GCF_950295315.1 Erinaceus europaeus
TCTTTTCTTTTCTTTTTTCTTTTTCTCTTCTCTTCTTTTCTTTTCTCTTCTCTTCACTTTTCTCTTCTTTTCTTCTTTTTCTTTTGTTTTGCCACGTTACATAATAAAGTAAGAGATTTTGTTAAAAATCGGCGTGCTCAAAGCAGAGATGTTAGCCATTCGTCCATTTCTGAATTCACCACTGCAGCTAGTTGTGCAGGGACCAGGAGGAGGAACACATGCCACATTACTGTTCTCTCCCACAGCCATCACTGCATTGCTTTGAAAATCTTTGCTAGCCCAGAATGCTGAAAATACTCAGCTCAGGGTTTTTCTGATGTAATTCATTAGTTTCATGCTGCTGTTTAGGCTTCAAGAATAGTTGAGGGCAGTAAAAAAAAAAAAACAAAAAAACAAAGGTGACAATGTTATCTGTCCAGGACCTAGCTGCCCTGCTCTTTCTTCTCTTCCACATACTTTTTCTCTGTACAGAACTTCTGACACTGCAGTAGAAATTTGTACATGAAAATGATATACAGAATGCTGAAAGAGACTGAAATCTCTCCCCTTATCTACCTCCCTGTGGCTGCTGAGAAAAGAGATATATAACTCCTGGGGTATATCCAGCACATGAAAGGTTAGAACATTCATATATCACTTATTTCTTTCTTTCAGGAATAGTTTCCTAATTTTTGCAATCACTTGACAGGTCTATATTTCACTGTGTTATCTCCTTTCTCCCCATCACTGACTGTTGCTACATATGTGGGTAGCAAAAGAATTGTTCTTCACAATTTTCTGGGACTCAGTGTTGCAATAAATTGTTTTGCCACACAACAAACGAAAATATGTCCCGTAATGAATGAAGAAAACAGGAAACCTCCAGAGTCCAATGAGATAGAGGTAGATTTTCCATATGCGTGCAGCATGTTGGCAAAACTCACGCATTTCCACTAACCTATGTGCTAAGTTACAGAGGGTTACTGCCTTGACAATGATGTCCATCTGAACAATAGTTGCAGAGTTGTCTGGTAAGTGTCCAGTTTTTCTTTGTGTTTAATTAAGCTTTACTTTTTGATGACTTAGGACAGAAGCAGATTTTCAGCAGAGCTTCCCCAGTCAAAATATACTTATTGCATAAGCCTACTGTATACACAATAGCTCGGTGTTTGGCAACAGTTGTCTGGTGAAATGGCCAAGGTAAATATGTTAGGACGATTCTTTACCCCCATTAATGAATAACTCCTAGGAGAAAGAAAGAACACAGAATTCAGCATATGTCAGCAGCTGTTGTGAATATGAATAGTCATTCAGGCTTGCTTAAAGTCATACATTTTTTTGTTCTCTCCCCGATTCTACTGCATGCTCAAAGTAGAATGATGCATGAGGTGTAACTAATTAACTTGAACATAAAAGCTAGACATCTAGATAAATGTTGTCTGTCAAAAAGAGTGACCTGGATCATGATATAGGCATTCCAGGGACCATACGAATACCTCAACTTCTCTAGAATTCCTCTTCTGAGTCACACAGGAAAATTATGCTTATTACATTATAATGATCAAATTTCCTCCCAAGGTCAAATATCCGTTACCGTTGATTCTGTTTTCAAAACTGGGAATGTTTGCGTGCCGTAGAGGTGTTTATTAAAATCAAATGCATCGATTATTGCCTGTTAAAATACATTAAGCTATACTCTAGAGGTCACATAGTGAACCAAATAAATTGAAAATGTCCAGGACCCTCTGGAGGGGCTCTAAGGAGGGTCTGTTATCATTCCATTCCCATTGAAACAGACAGAGACCAAAAAAATGAGACTTCTGGAGTGACGCACAAGTTGACAAAGGTTACAAAGCATCACTGTTCAAAGGACTAGACACTTTAGAGTTTTGTAAGGCACCTGTGATTGCTATGTTTCTGTCAGGCAGGCAGAAAAGATGGACGTCAAAATTAAAAGTTCAGGGCCAGCAAAATAGCTCTCTTGGATAGTGCGCTGCTCTGTCATATACATGACCCAAGTTGGAGCTTGGCCCCCACTGCATTGAAGTGCTGTAGTCTCTCTCTCTCTCTCTCTTCTTCCCTCTCTCTCTCTCTCCCCCTCTTTCTCTCTCTCTCTCCCTTGCTCTTTCCCTTCCTCCCTTTCTTTGCCTTGCTGCCTCTGTGTTTCTATTCAACATAAAATTTATCAAATGCTGCAAAAGTTTATCTGGAGTCACAAAAGACTCAGAATCTCCAAAGTAATCTTTAGGGAAAAAATCAGAGTGAAGGCATCAAGCTCCTTGACTTAACAACTATATTACAGGATTATAATAATTAATATCGTGTGGTATTGGGAAAGACAGAGTTATTTTAGTAGAGGAGAATGGAGAATCCAGAAGTGAGCTTTCACATGAATGGCTAGTTAATCTATGACAAAGGGGTCTACAAAATTAAACAGAGAAGGAAAAGTCTACTCAACAAATGGAATTGGAAAAACAGAGTAACAGCATACAAAAGAATGAAATAGGACCATAACATCTTACCATGCACAAAAATAAATTCAAATGAGTCACATACTTGAATGGTAGACTGGAAATTATAAAACACATGGGCTAAAACATTGTTACAACACTGTATGATGTTTGCTTAGGAAAATTTTCAAGACTTGAACCCACTAGGAAAACAAAAGCAAAAATAAGCCAATGGGACTATATCAAAATGAAAAGCTTCCATACGGCAAAAGGCAAAATCCCCCAAACAGAGAAATATCCTATGGAATGGGAGACTACTTTTACATATCATATATCAGATAAATATCTATCAACACACATACATTTCACATGATTGTATATATGTATGTATGTATGTATATATATGATCACAATACTCAGCAACCAAAAAACCAAACAACTCCATTAAAAATATGGGAAAGGACTGAGCAGACTTTGCATCAACAAAGCTACTAAGATGACTTATAGACAAATGACAAAATGTTCAAGATCACTGATTATCAGAGAAATGCAAATCAAGACACTAATGAGATACCACCTACATCAAAAAGGACAAAAACAAGTACTGCCAGTGATGTGGAGAGAAAGGAAATCTTTTATACTGTTGGTGGGGAATATAAATTGGTCCAATCTCTGTGGAATGGTTTGGAGATACCTCAAAACATTAAGAAATGGATTCACCATATGACCTAGCAATTCCTCTCCTAGGTATCCATCCCAAAGAACATAAAAGTATTTATTTAAAAGAGACCACCAGGGAATCGGGCGGTAGCTCAGGGGCTAAGCACACATGGTGCAAAGCCCAAGGACCGGTCTAAGGATCCCTGTTCGAGCCCCCGGGTCCCCACCTGCAGGGGAGTTGCTTCACCGGCAGTGAAGCAGGTCTGCAGGTGTCAATCTTTCTCTCCTCTTGTCTTCCCCTCCTCTCTCCATTTCTCTCTGTCCTCCCCAACAACGATGACATCAATAAGACCAATAATAACTACAACAATAAAACAAGGGCAACAAAAGGGAATAAAAAATAAAACCAAAAAGAGAGAGAGAGAGAGAGAGAGAGAGAGACCTCTGCATTCCTATGTTCATGGCAGTACTATTTGTGATAGTAAAAAATTGGAAACAAACCAAGCGTCCAACAAAGAGTGAATGATTAAGCAAGTTGTGGTATATGTACACAGTGGAGTAACATGCAACTATAAGGAAATGTTGTAATGATAAAATCTCTCTCTCTTTTTTTTTTTTTTTGCCTTCAGGGTTATTACTGGGGCTCAGTGCCTACACTACCAATCTACTGCTCCTGGAGACCATTTTTTTCCCTTTTGTTGCCCTTGTTGTTTTATTATTGTAGTTATTATTGTGTTATTGGTCATTGTTGTTGGATAGGACAGAGAGAAATGGAGAGAGGAGGGGAAGACAGAGAGGGGAAGAGAAAGACAGACACCTACAGACCTGCTTCACCGCTTGTGAAGCAACTCCCCTGCAGGCAGGGAGCCAGGGGCTCGAACTGGGATCCTTACTGGTCCTTGCACTTTGCGCCACTTGAGCTTAACCAGCTACGCTACCACCTGGCCCCCGATAAAGTCTATTTTGCTATAGCATAAGTGGAGCTGGCTGGGATCATGCTGAGCAAAATATGCCAGAAGGAGATGCAAAAAATATTGGTGATTTCACTCCTAGATGAGATCTAAGAAGCAAAACAAATGATAGTGATGGGTAAAACTTCAACAGACTGTGGTCTCTTGAAGTAAATTTGGAACTCGGGACGGGACATAGGAATGCTAGAGAGAGGTTGGGAATCTGAGCTGCTGAGGTAGAGTGAGGTGACCACATGGTGGAGGACAAGATTCACTGGTATCTGTTTTGGGGAAATGTACACTCATGACAACATCCACCTACAATTCAACATCCCTTCAACCATAGAGGCAGATTAATCTAATCTTGGGCAATCCAGAAATTCAGCCGTGACTAGATAATGCAATATATATATATATACTTCTCCCTCCCCCTCGTCTTCCCTCCATTTTCTTTTCTTTCCTTTCCTTTCTTAAAAGAGACAGAGAGAAATTTAAGGGAAGGGAGAGATAGAGACACTTATAACACTGCTTCACCACTGGAGAAGCTCTCTCTGACCCCCGCCAGGGGTGAGGGGGTTGGACCCTGTCCTCAAACACGGCAATGTGTCGTCTGCAGTTTACCAGTTGTGCCACACGCCGGCCTTCCCCACCTCCACCATACATTTTTCTTCTCAGATTTCCTTTGTGGACTGTTTAACATCCCACTTTTTTTTTTCTTTTAATTTTGTTCTATCACAAGGTCAAACCCATACTTTGGAAATGTTGTGGATAGGCTGAAAAGAGGTTAGGAAACCTTTTTATTCTTTTGTCCTTTTTTTTTTTTTTTTTTTGGAAACCTGTCCTCTGGTTTTCCAACCTCTAATCCTAATGTCTTTCAAACTACAGTGGCAATCCTTTCTACTAGAGGCAAAGACAACCATGTCTCACTCTACCTCCTTTAATTATTTCAGCGACTCTCCAAGTCCTTCAGGATGGAGGTGACTGGTCTTTTCAGCACTTAGGAAATCCTCCACACTCTAGTTCCTGCCTGGCTCTCGATTTGTTTCTTCCATCCTGTAGGTCCTGTGCCCCCATCTCACCATGCTTCTTCTTGGTCCCATGCTATGCTGATGCTTTGATCCTTCCCATTCCTTGCCTTCTGACGGATCCCTGGTCCTTACTCACAAATTCTTGGTATTCCAGGAACCTTTTCTAATCTCGTCTTCCTCCCCTAGCTCCCATAGTTGCCCCACATGCACCCCCTTTGAGCCAAAGGGCTTATGGAAGAGTAAAAGAGATAAAGCAAGTGGAGACGCACGGTTCATAGTGGGCTGTCAGTAAATGCTAATTCTCTCCTAGTGATGAAGAACAAATCAACATGGGCTAGCCCGTTCCCATGTTACCTTTCAGAGCTTCTTCAAACAACTATTTATTTTTATCTTGTACCTAGTACCTTCCCACGCCTAGTTGAAAACATACTGAGCTGATTGTCAACGGTGTGAATTATTACCTAACAGTATGGAATGTATTTTCTGAGACATTTTTATCAGAGGTAAATGCAGCCTTATCTCCCCCTTTAAATAGATATGCTTCTAAGGATCTTTTAAAATGTCTTTTTAGCTCTACCATTCCTTGATTATAAGGTTTATTTTTATAAAACTTCTTAACACCAATGAAGTCAAATTTCTGGAAGCTGATTATACAATTTAAAAATGATCTAGGGCTGTTGTTCCTCATTCTCCTTCTCCCCATCCTCCAGTTAGTCATTTTTACTACACAAAAACTCCTCCGTGCAGGGAGGCAGGAAGAAAGGAGAAGTGGTGCTAACACAGCAGCTTTAGTCAAAAGCATGACGGGAGAGATTGGAGCTATTGGCTGAGCAAAGATTCCTCAGATCCATTATCCTTCCAACTTTTTCTCTTGACCAAAGATAGGTCATTTGGAAGATTACTGTTTCCTCTAGTTCTTTAATGTAATAAATGTTTGGCCTACAAAACACATGGCATTTTCCGTTGAATCCACCTCCAGTGTTTTCTCAAGTCATCTTTTCTTAACCAAGCTTACCTGCTCTACTTCTTCATGTCCCGTCACTCTCACATCCCTCAATTTGGATGAAATACGGGATGAAGGACATGAAAACCTGAAGTCTTGGAACATTTAGCTGTTTCAACCTGGCATCTTCTATTCCCCTGAGGAAACCTTGCTGAAATTACCGGTGAATGCTATAAAGAGATGTCCGACTTGTAACGTCTGAAACTGACCTGGAGATTTTATGTAGAGCTCTGCAGTGTCAGCAGCTACTTGGCTACACACATTTCACACATAACCCCTTTTATGGCTTTGACTTAGAGCCAACTTCTGTTTCCAGCTCCAATGCCAACAGCCAATGGCTGTTTAGGTTCAAGACAGTTTCTTCTACCCTAGAACTTTCTTTTCAATTCAGCTGACAGAGGCAGAGATCTGGGATCCTTATATAACCAAGGGAATGTCATGATGCTGCTTGTAGAATTAAGATCGGGTTCTGGTAGCCAGGCTGAATGCCATGTTCTTAAGTCTTTACTACCCAAAATCTGTAATTTGCCACAGGTGTCTGCCACAACTAAGGGGCCAAGTCAGGGAAACTGGTAAGTCCAGTTCTGGTTTGAGTTTAACCATTACTGACTTGTTTTCTTTCTTCTTATTTATAGCCAAGAGTGTTTTGGCAAAGTTTACCAGAACTGATTTGAAGGAAAAACACATGTGTAATGTATGATCGAAACTGTTTCTAAACTTTTAGCACCTTATAGCCATTTCATATACTTCAGCCCCCAGGAACTGGTCTGGTTCCATCTGTGAGTCATGAAAGAAAATGTTGAATAGTCTGTCCATTGGACTGTGGTCTGAGAACTGGGTACACGGTCAGGCAGCTACCCTGTTTCTGAATGATGGCAGCAATGTAGTATTTCTTAATGGCATTGTGTGTGTATGTATTACTGGGTGAAGGCTTATTCCCATTTTATAAATGAAGTACATGTGTATTGATGTGTTTCCTGTTGTTTCTAGGATCATTGAGCTGATATGAAACAAAGTTGAACATTGAATTATTATTATTTTTTAAAATATTTATTTATTTATTCCTTTTTGTTTCTCTTGTTTTATTGTTGTAGTTATTATTATTGTCATCATTGTTGGATAGGACAGAGAGAAATGGAGAGAGGATGGGAAGACAGAGAGGGGGAGAGAAAGACAGACACCTGCAGACCTGCAGACCTGCTTCACTGCTTGTGAAGTGACTCCCCTGCAAGTGGGGAGCTGGGGGGTTGAACCGGGATCCTTATGCTGGTCCTTGCACTTTGCACCACCTGCACTTAACCCGCTGTACTACCGCCCAACTCCCTGAACATTGAATTATAGCTATCTACTTTCAGACTTCATCTATGTATTATCTTTCATAATGTTCTTATGCCTTTGATTATTTCTGTAACTTATACTTTTTCAAATTCAAAACAATAACTATGCTTCAGAAAAGGCCATCTCCTACTCAAAATAGAATGGTTATGTGAGTCCTGTGTTTACTTCAACAAGTCTTTGTCGAACGTCTTAGCAGAATCAGGCACTGAGCTAGATTCTCATGGTTAGAGTGCTGTAGGATATATGGCTTCTAAACATATCATTATAAATAGGATGCTTCTTTTTCTTTATTGGGGGGATTAATGGTTTATAGTCAACAGTAAAATACAGTAGTTTGTACATATGTAACATTTCTCAGTTCTCCATATAACAAATCAGCCCCTCTAGGTCCTCTGCAATCATGTTCCAGGACCTGAACCCTCCCCCCCACCCCAGAGTCTTTTACTTTGGTTTCTTCTTCTAGCGTTTGCCCTTCTTCCGTAGCCAGTCAACAGCGTCAGGTTGAGCCTGATGTCAAGTTTCGAGACCTCCTTTGAATCTGGAGAGGTGGCAGTCGTTGACTATGTGGGTCATAGTCTGTCTGGAGCCGCAGGGGCAGTTCGGGTCGTCTCTGGCTCCCCAGCGATGGAACATAGCGGCGCACCGGCCATGGCCTGTTCGATAGCGATTGAGGAGGGCCCAATCATAACGTGCTAGGTCAAAGCCGGGTTGACGCTTGCAGGGGTCTGTGATGAGGTGTTTGTTCTTTACCTCAGCTGACTGCCAACTCTGTTTCCAAGAGTCTCCAGTCCAAGTTCTGCTCTGTGTTTTCTTATTTCTTAACTTCTTTTTTTTAATCATTATTGATTTAATAATGATCAACAACACTGTGGGAAAAGAGAGGTGCAATTACATACAATTCCCACCACCAAAGTGCCATATTCCATCTCCTCCATTGAAAGCTTCCCTATTTTTTTTTTTATCCCTCTGGGAAAATGGACCAAAGATCTGTATGGGATGCAGAAGGTGGGAGGTCTGGCTTCTGTAATTGCTTCTTCCTTGGACATGGGCACTGACAGGTTGATCCATACTCCCAGCCTGTCTCTGTCTTTCCCTACTGGGGCAGGCCTCTGGGGAGGCAGGGTTCCAACACACAGGTGAGGTTGTCTGCCCAGGGAGGGCAGGTTGGCATCATGGTAATATTTTTCAACTTCTGTCTATGAGTGAGATCATCTCATAGACATCCTTCTCTTTCTGACTTACCTCACTCAACATGATTCCTTCAAGCTTCACCCAAGATGAAGTGAAGAAAGTTTTAAAAAATTAATAGATTGATATAAAAATAAAGAAATTTGTCAGGTATCACGGTAAATCATGATGAGGTCTTAGGCCTAAAAACCAACTGGAAACTGATATGTGAGGTCTTGTGATGATCTTTGGGGAGAGGATCATAGGTGGAGAAAAGCATGTTGAATGTCTAGCAGCAGTTAGTGAAGTTTCTTTGATTCACCGGAAATCAAATCTGGAATCCAAAGCACCTGCGTAAGCAACACATTCCTGAGTAACATGTGGAGCCCGTGTACCCAGCTGGGAGTTGAGGCCTGGTCACTGCCAGACTTTGTGCACTGAGTTTCACTTGTTCTGGGGAGCTTCCTTGTTAGAGAAGGAGCAAAATGACTCCATAGCACTATAAGCTATCACAGGGAACTCAGCAGAATAAAAGTCACAACAAAGTCTAATATAAGAATCAAATAGTTATCCAACGTAGCACTAAAGGAAGCAAGTCTAGGCTTCCAATGGCTTGTCATCACATATTTCTTCTGAATATTTTCCAGAGCTTGTTACTCACTGATGCTCAAAAACTTGGGAAAGAGGGCTTGATATTTCACTGGATAAGGTACAGGTCTGGTCATGTGTATGACCCAGACACCATGTGAGGGCCATTATAACTCTCTCTGACTCTCTCTAAATGAAAAAGGCAGTCTGGTAGGAGTGAAGTTGTGCCTGCTGGCTCTGTAAAACAGAAACAAAACAAAACAATAGCAAGGCTTGGAAAAGAAAGTAATATACGATGGATCAGAGATCTTTTTAAAAAACATATTTTTAAATTTTTATTATTAGAGATAGAGAATTTGAGAGGGAAATACACACCCGCAGAACTGCTTCATCACTCATAAAGCTTTCCTCCTGCAGGTGGGGACTGAGGGCTTGAACCTGGGTCCTTATGCACTATAAAGTGAGTGCTTAACAAGGTGTGCCACCACCTGGCTACAATGAGAGATCTTCATTAAGAAAAAAATAGGAATGATCTTGATACACTTTATTTCTAGAGACTTTGTGATACCTAAGTCACCAGTATCTGTCACAACTGAAATTTTCTTTCTTTCTTTCTTTCTTTCTTTCTTTCTTTCTTTCTTTCTTTCTTTCTTCTCCCTTCCTTCTTTCCCTCCCTCCCTCCTTCTTTCCTTCCTTCCTTCCTTCCTTCCTTCCTTCCTTCCTTCCTTCCTTCCTTCCTTCCTTCTTCCTTCCTTTTCCTTTTTCCCCCCACAGCGAAGGCAGCCTCTGTGAATAATCTAAAGATTCACATGCATAGTTCTCATCCACTGATGACTGCAGTGTACAGACTGTAGTGTTCACTGGAGATGGAACTGAGTTAGATCAGAAGAACTAGGTAGAATGGAAAATCACTCATTTCATCTTTTCTCCAAATACTTGAATGTCACTGCATCATGGATATACACACTTTACTGAAGACTGTTGGGGAATCATGTTTCCTTGAAGGAAGAGGTGCCAATCAGGGTAACAGCTAACAAGCGAACTCATAGAAGGCTGAGAATAAAGCTCACCTGCTGTCCAGGTGTATACAGTGAGCACGCGGCCAAAGGGTGCAGGCATTGAGGAAGCAGTGTTGACATGAAGAAGATAATAAATGTCCTGAGATTTCATCGCGACTGAAGAGTTCTAACACATTACTGCCAATGCTTAGTTCTTTTTTGTGTTTCATATTTCTTCTCTGCTGTGGGATCATTTTGTTCTTGAGCCTGTAGAATTACTGTCCGATTCCTTTCTGGTCAGATTCTTTTGAGCTACACACAGACTCCTCTTGTAATGAAAAACAGGTTTCCTGTTACAGTTAGCGTTACATTCAGGTAACATGTTGCTGTCTGGAATGAGCAAGTGTGGAGCTTGAGTCATATTTTCCACAGCGATGTTAAGTCTCTGGGCTTCCTATGTCTGGTGTTGAAGGGGAGACTAGGAAATAAAAACCTGCAGCTAGGTCAGAAAATTTATTTCCCACCCAAAGGGTTAATTGGCTTCTGGGGGGAACAAAGACATGGAGGTATTGTAGCTGCTCTCTGAGCACAAGAGAGTCAGTGAAAAGCCTTCTAAGTCACCGTCAGTGAAGGCTCCATGAGAGACTTACCTCTGTCAGTCGAGAATGGATCCATCTCCCCACTGGGCACAGTATGAGAGAGAAGCTTGGAGAAGTCATCTCATTTTCAGTCTCTCTGACTGCCTTGTTATGCTCTGCCTTCAAAGATTCACAGATCTTTAGGATCCTGATTGAAAAGGGGCAAGTGGAGGAGAAAACCCTTACTGAGAATTATTTTTCACAGGAAGAAGTGTACGTAGAACGGTATTTGGGAAAAGCTCAATAATACACGACAACGTTCCATATCAACATTAAAACTATTTGTGCCCACAGTCATCAGAGTTTTCTTAATAAAAAGACTTAATAAGCTTCAAAAAAGAGCTGTCAAGACTTTTTTTTTTTTTTCAGAATTGTTTTCTTTCTCTTCAAAGATAAAGGGGAAAAAGCTTTTGAATGACTAGAACACACAGAGGAACATAGAGGTATAATCTCAAAAGTCAGGAATTAGGATTACTGTGCATATTAGGAAGAAGGCAAACCTATTTTTTTGGTGATAAAATTGTAAAACAATGAAGTCACTTGGGCATATTTTAGATTAAAAAAAATAATCAGGACTTTGGTGGTTACATTTGGAGAAGACTTTTCAAGAGGAGAGAAGCCCTGGAGATGAGAGGGACAGGTCATTAAGAAACTCTGTGAGGATTGGGGAGACGGCATAATGGTCTGAGGCTTCAAAACTCCCACATTCAATCCCTAGTAGTGCTACAGAAGACAAAAAAAAAAAAAAATTAAAGTGTTGGATGACTTTTGGGTTTTCCAATTTGTATTCTCCACAATTAAATTTGGAGTTATTTCTGAGCTGGTATTGTAACTTTCTCTATTGCTTCAAAACTTTGCAACTCCATAATCCATAGATGAATTCTGTGACAAATAATGAAAGAAGAAATTAATGCCCAGGAACTAAGAAAGAGATAAGCAAACCTTAGTGAAACATGGAGGCGAGATAAAATGCATTTTTCTCCATAACTTTCAAAAGTGGCACTGAAAGTTGGGGGTTAGGAGTGGAGAGGGGATGTGAAAACATTGGGATTACTGCTGCAATCTTTGAGACTTTTTCTTTCTTCCGTTCTTTTTTCCTTTTAAATAAAAGAAGAAAAACAATGGTTCACAAGACGGTTGCTACATGGGTATAGTTTCTCATCCTTCCTTCCCTGGTGAGTGTCTTCAGAATCAAGTACAATGGCAAAGGAAACAGAAAAATAAATAAATATGTTCAGCGGGGAAGCAATTACAGAAGCCAGACCTTCTACCTTCTGCAACCCACAATGACCCTGGGTCTATGCTCCCAGAGGGATAGAGAATGGGAAAGCTATCGGGGGAGGGGGTGGGATATGGAGATTGGGCGGTGGGAATTGTGTGGAGTTGTACCCCTCCTACCCTATGGTTTTGTTAATTAATCCTTTCTTAAATAAAAAAAAAAAAAGAAAAATAAATAAATAAACCAGTGGGACTACCTCAAACTGAAAAGCTTCTTCACAGAGAATGATAACTTGCAGAATGAGAAGATCTTTATATTCCATATATCAGAGAAAGGGCTAATAACTAAAGCATATAAAGAACTCACAAAACTCTGCAACAGAAGAACAAAGAACTCCATTAAAAAAAAAAGTGGAGAATAAATGGACATACTCCTCATCAAAGGAGAATACTCCTATATTCTGAAGGTCTTTCTTTTGAACCTAGAGGTTTCTTCAGTAGTTACAGAATTGCTCTGTTACTAGCCCTCATGCTCCTGCTGTGGGTACAGCATTCCGAAACTTCAGAGATCTTGCTTTGTCATGAAGCCTTGAATGTCTTACATGACTGCTAAGAGGAGTTTGACCCCTAGAGGGTGATCACATCATATGGTAAAGGTACAGCACTTAGGATGGGGAGTAGAAATAAAGATTGGAAACACTTCTAAGTCTCCAGCTTCACTCCCCACTGTTGGGACACTATCCACATACACCCCCAAAAGTAGATGGAGTTGCATTTGCCAAATTATATACCCTGGTTGAAAGGCCAAGTCTTCCTGAAGCTGGAATTAAAATGTTTGGTTCTTTCCATGCAAGGAGCAGAGAAGTGGTGTGTCTGATACTTCCATCCCTCAAGGGTTTGTGAGTGAGAGTGAGAAAGAACAGGGTTCTTTCTGTGTCTGCAGCAGGGACAGGGATCCCTGAGGAAACAGACTTCTTCATAGACATTGTAATTACAGATAGTCCGACCCTGGTGTAGGAGGGAGACTAGACAGACCCAAGCTCATGGGAAGAACAAAAACTAGGAGCTGGAGGAAATAAAATACCAGCTCAACCAAATGTGACGCATTCTCCTTGGAGTTGGACTGCAGCTGTAATACAGCTCTTCAGGGTCATGTCTTGGGAAGCCTAGATGTTGAAATTGAAGTTGAGCATATTTACCCAGTTCCTTGACACAATTTCTCTGCTGTCCCTTGCCTCAGTGAATAAAACTGGATATTTAAATCTGGTTTTCTCTCCTCTCCTTAGTTGCTGGAGAAACTTGTGGGCCTTTACATTCTCTATCCATCCCTGTCAAGCTGAAGAAGTCTTCAACATTCCCCTGAGAGGAAAGAAATATTTCTATTATGGCCTCCACACACAAGGGAGTCGGGCGGTAAGGCAGAGGGCTAAGCGCACGTGGTGCAAAGTGCAAGGGCCGGTGTAAGGATCCCAGTTCAAATCTCCAGCTCCCCACCTTCATGGGCATCACTTCACAGGCGGTGAAGCAGGTCTACAGATGTTTATCCTTTCTTTCCCCCTCTCTGTCTTCCCTTCCTCTCTTGATTTCTCTCTGTCGTATCCAACAACGATGATATTAATAACAACAACAATAACTACACCAACAATTAAAAAAACAAGGGCAAAAAAAAAGGGAAAATAAATTAAAAAAATAATAAAGTAAAACACACACACACTTTTACTCTTATTATTTACACTGTTTTATTTTTACTATTATTTTTTTACATTTTAATTGTTTTTATTGGGAGGACTAATGATTTACAATCAATAGTAAATACAGTTGTTGGTGCTTGTATAAAATTTCTCAGTTTTCTGCAAAACACTCTTACCCCCAGCCTAGATCTCCCTCCACCATTGTGCACCAGGACCTGAAACACACCCACCACCCCACCACCCCACCACCCTGGCTTTAGAGTCCTTAACCTTCATGCAATGCGCCAAACCCAGACTGTCGTATGCTTTACATTGGTTTGTTCTAGCCCTCTCCCGCCAAGAGAATTGGATCAGTCCAGTTAATTTCGCGGGCCCGCTTGGCCCCGCCCCAAGGAACCCTGAGAGAGGGTTCCTGAGTTCGAGAGTTCCTGAGTTCCAGAGTTACAGGGTTCCAGAGTTCGAGAGTAAGAGAGAGTTCCACAGTTGAAGAGTTTCAGAGTTCCAGAGTTGGAGGGTTCCTGAGTTCCAGAGTTAGAGAGAGTGCTTGTGCCGCCGCAAAGAGACAGCAGAGTTCTGTTTGGTGATTAGTTTGTCTTAGTTTATGAGTCGTTGTTCCTGAATAAAGAAATACAGCTTCCCTGCCCAGCCGTTGTCTCTGCGTCTCTGTTACCCACCCGTGAAGCTAGCCCGCCCAGCTAGAGCCATCCGAATTTTTAACAACACCAGACAAAGTTCTGCTTGGTGTTTCCCCTTCTATTCTTATTTCTCAAGTTGAGTCTATGACTGAGCTCTTCCCATATTTATCTTCTACTGGCTTATCTCACTTAACATGATTTACTCAAGCTCCATCCAAGGATGACATGAAGAAGGTGATTTCATTGTTTCTCATAGCTGAGTAGTATTCCATTGTGTATATAGACCACAACTTGCTCAGCCACTCATCTGTTGTGGGACACCTGGGTTGCTTCCAGGTCTTGGCTATTATAATTGTGCTGCTATGAACAAAGGTGTACACAGATCTTTTTGGATGAGTGTGTTTGGCTCCTTAGAATATATCAGGAACAGAGGAATTAGATGAGGTCAGTCTACTAGCCTTCTGAGAGTTCTCCAGACTGCTCTCCACAGGGGTTGGGCCAATTTACACTCCCACCAGCAGTGCAGAAAGGTTCCTTTGTTCCCAAAACCTCTCCGGCATTTGGTGCTGCTGTCATTTCTGAGGTATGACATTCTCACAGGGGTGAAATGATATCTGATTGTTGTCTTTATTTGTATTTCTCTGAAAATCAATGACTTGGAGCATTTTTTTTATATGTTTGTTGGTCTTTTGGATCTCTTCTTTGGTGAATATTCTGTTCATATCCTTTCCCCATTTTTGGATATTTTCCCCCTGAGTTTAGTGAGCTCTTTATATATTTTGGTTATTAGTCTTTTGTCTGATGTATGGCATGTATAGATCTCCCATTCTGTAATGAGTCTCTTTGTCCGGGTGGCGATTTCTTTTGCTATGCAAAAGCTTTTAGTATGATGTCATGCCACTGGTTTATTTTTGTTTTAGTCTTCCTTGCAATTGTATTTTTACCATTGAAAAGTGTGACTTTTTCTTCCATTACCAGGCAATTCTGATGACAATGACCTGGTAATGAACGAAGAGAAAGAGAGACTAGACTTACTAAACACTTTGAGTCCTTCACCACAAGAAACTGTAATACACATTCTATTCAAGTCCATGTGAGACATTCTCAAGGACAAACCATATGCTAGGCCACAAAGACAGTGTCAATAAATTTAACAGCACTGAAATCTTCCTAAGCTTCTTCTCATACCACAAGAGTCACTGATCTGCTCTCTCACTATAGATTGCTTTTGTCATCCTATATAATAGATGAAATCACTTTGCATCTCTTTTATTTTTTCCTTTCTTCCTTCTTTCCTTTCCATTCCTTTTCTTTCTATCATTCTTTTTTTTTTTCTATGTCATCACTGAGGCTTCACAACTTTGGTATGACTTTTGCCACACAAAGACATACACACACAAAAGGAAAGAGACAGTGAAAGAAATCACAAGACCAAAGCTTCTTGTAGCATGGTGGGCATCAGGCTCAAACCTATGTCTTCCCTTACAAACTTCTCATGTCATTTTTTAAGTCATGTTTTTGAGATTCATTCATGCATGTATATTATTTATTTATTATTTAAAAATATTTTATTTATTTATTCCCTTTTGTTGCCCTTGTTTTATTGTTGTAGTTATTATTGTTGTCATTGTTGTTGGATAAGACAGAGAGAAATGGAGAAAGGAGGGGAAGACAGAGAGGGGGAGAGAAAAACAGACACCTGCAGACCTACTTCACCGCCTGTGAAGTGACTCCCCTGTAGGTGGGGAGCCAGGGCTTGAACCGGGATCCTTGTGCCGGTCCTTGCGCTTTGCGCCTATTTATTTATTTTTAATCTCTTCACTGGGGGATTAATGGCTTACAGTCAACAGTAAAATACAATAGTATTTACATGCATAACATTTCTCAGTATTCCACATACAGATTCAACCCCCACTAGGTCCTCCTCTGCCATCATGCTCCAGGACCTGAACCCTCTACCCTCTACCCTCCACCCCAGAGTTCAATACACTAACTCCAGTCCAAGTTCTGCTTTGTGTTTTCTCTTCTCTTCTTGTTTTTCAACTTTTGTCTAAGAGTGAGATCATCCCACATTCATCCTTCTCTTTCTTTTTTTAAAATTTTATTTATTAAATAAAAAATATCAACAAGGCCGTAGGATAAGAGGGGTATAATTCTACACAATTCCCCACTACCAGAGTTCTGTATCCCCTCCCTTCCCTTGAAAGCTTTCTTATTCTTTTTTCTCTTGGAGCATGGACCCAGGATGATTATGGGTTGCAGAAGGTGGAAGGTCTGGTTTCTGTAATTGTTTCTCTGTTGGACATGGGCATTGGCCGGTTGATTCATACTCCCAGCCTATTTCTATCTTTCTCTACTGGGCAGGGTTCCAGAGAAGTAGGGTTCCAATGTACATTGGTGAGGTCATCTGCCTGGGAAAGTCAAGTTGACATCATAGTAGCATCTGCAATTTGATGTCTGAAAAAGTATTAAAATATAAAGTAGAACAAATTGTTCAATAATCAGGAACTTAAAGACAAGAATATAGCATATGAGATTTGGGGAAAATTTAACAAGTATTTATTTCATTGTGTGACTAGGTCATGATTTATCTTTTTCATGTTGGTAGACTTATGAATTCCAGTTTTTAAACTCTATAAATATTTATGAACAAGTCTTTGAATAGATAAATTAATGTTTTCACCTCTCAGTAAAATACTTGGGTATAGGGGTTTCTAATTGTGTGGAAAATTTCATGTGTAATCTTACGAAAATAATATCAAATAGTTTTTCAACTGTTTGAATCAATTTATTTTGTTACAATAATATATGTGACACATGGCGCAAAGTGCAAGGACTGGCTCCCCACCTGCAGGGGAGTCGCTTCACAGGCAGTGAAGCAGGTCTGCAGGTGTCTATCTTTTTCTCCTCATCTCTGTCTTCTCCTCCTCTCTCCATTTCTCTCTGTCCTATCCATCAACGATGACATCAATAACAACAACAATAACTACAACAAGAAAACAGCACGGACAACAAAAGGGAATAAATAAATAAATATATATATATGTAAGATATATATATATATATATATATATGTGAATTTCATATGCTCCATATTTTTATCCTTGGCATTGTCAATCTTTTTATCAGCTGTGATGTGGTGTCAAACTGTGGCTATTGACGATAACTATCCCATCATATACTTAGAATCATTTAAATGTCTTTTATGAAGTGTCTGTTCAAAGTGGCAGTTTTCTAAATGCACATTTTGATTTTCTTGTTCACTTTTGAGTAATATTTCCAGGAAAAAGAGTCTTTAAATTTTGATAAAATTTTAGTGGTTTAATGCAACCAATGCTGCCACTGCCTTTTTGCTTCAGTTTGTATCCAACGACTGCAAGCCTGAGATGGCAACCTTCCAGCTCCAATTATCTGGTGAGACGTTTCCTAACACGTGGGACTGCCCAGTTACATTTCAGATATCACACTCTCCAACAAAGTTACAAATCCTATATATAGCTAGGGCCTAGGAGATTGGATACATGTATATATACATATCCACAAGTTAGGGGTAACTATATTCTTCAAAGTAAATGTGTTTAGTAGTCCTCTATGATTTGACTTAGACATAAGCTTGGAAACCTAGTAGTATGGTCTAAAGAAGACACCATATAATTTTTAATAAAATATTTATTACTTAGGCCTAGACACTCTCCACTCCTATCTACTACCTCACTTCCCTCAATGATTCTATATACTCAACTAACTACTGAAAAGAAAGTATGATATATCTCCTAATTTCTTCAGATAACATCAGCATTATGGTCACCTCTTGATAATCTTTAGAAGACAAAACATATACAATTGACCATATGCTGGAAAAAAAAATGACAACCTTTATTAGAATCATCAAACAAGTAAAGGCAGTAAAACTCAAGGCTAACTTAAACCCCACTAAAATCTTCAGTGTAGTTCCTCCCCAACTTGAGCTTAGACCCCATAGACCCCAATTTGGATACAACAAATGACACTACACACTTTAACAGCTGTAAGCAAATCTAAGCTCATCAGACTACAAAAGCTGGAAAAGGGAAAGGGACTGGCTTACTTAATAATGGTAGCCTATCAGGTCAACCTATCACTTGGGCCTCAAGTCAGGGAGTCCTAGGATTTCCCCATAAATAGGGTGGGCCTAGACCTCTAATAGACCACTTTTACCAACATCATTGGTCTTTTCCATCAGGAATGTCATCATAAGTCATTTCAAGGGCCTCTCCACGATCTTGTGCTCATTATAAAGTAGCAATGGCAGGGACTACCCCACTCTCCAAAGGGGGGCTGGGTCATCCTACTCTGCCACTCGAGGAAGACTTGTCCTGAAATGAGTGCATCTTAGAATGTTCCCAGCTGTGATGATGGACTATAAGCTAAATATGAATGTATATGGGCTCTGGGTCAGATTGATGTGGGAAACAGTTAACTGTAATTATATATTTTCATCAATTTTGGGAGCTACCCTCCACCATAATCCAGCTTTCTGATTTTATTCTCAACTCTGACTACATTTTCGCAGACAATATTTTTAGCCTATCTCCATGTTAACTACCAAGCTCAGGCAAAAGTTAATGAAGTAATGGACCCTTAGGGACATACCTAAAATAGACTTCCTGGCTTCTTACCACCCTAAAATTCCTAGTCTCATCTGCTCTATTCCTTCTTTCTGGTTCCTATTTATTAAACACTTTGTCCTGTCTCATAACTTACTGTCTTGCAGATGCTACTATGATTCCACCTTAAATTCTATGGGTAGACGACCTCACAGATGTGTCCTGGAGCCTCACCTCTCCAGAGCCCTGTGCCACTAGGGAAAGATAGAAACAGGCTGGGGGTATGGATCAATCTGCCAATGCCCATGTCCAGCGGAGAAGCAATTATAGAAGCCAAATCTCCTACCTTTTGCAGAGGAAACTCTAGAGACACTGCAGATTCACTTGTTCTCCAATACTCATACAGTCTCTGAGCATCTTGTCCATGTTTATAATAAGAAATGGGGAATTGTATACAGGCGTACCATAGGAAGTTGGACACAGCACATGGCTGACGTCAACCTGCTGACAGACCATACAACAATCTGCACAAACACGCAGGGATTGTGGGTGGATCAAATGGACTTAAGCACAGATAGCTGGGTGTGTCCAGCCTTTTTGGCCTTTGCTTCTACTCCTGCTCAGACGGATCCCAGCAGAAGGTGCTCCAGGTGTCCGCCATGGTTACGTCTCCTGGGAACTGAACACGTGTGACTCAGCTAGCTGGTAAACTCTAAGACTCCTCTACAGCCATGTGAGCAACTTATATCTCTGTTGATAATTGTTCATCTCACAGAGCTGAACTTTTGGTAACTAATTCATGGACTGATGAGACCAGCTTATTTACCCCTACTGTTAATTAGTTATTTTGTGGTACCTAGTATATTACATACCTTACTACTGTACTGCCTAATAAAGCTTTGATTGTTTAAACCTGCTCCCAGCTGTGCCACAGCCAAATACTTTATGCTCTACAACAAAGTCATTTTAATTTTAATTACAATCATGGGAATGGTGTGGAACTGTACACCTGTCATTTTGTAATTTTATAAATCACTAATAAAAAAAATGTATTGATTATACCAACGTTTTGTAGCTTCTGAGTTTGCTTGAAAAAATCATCTCCGTATGTGAAATGATGGAGATTTCATCCTAAATTTTCTTCTAACAGTTTTATAATTTCAACCCTCTTGTTCAAGTTTATAATGCTTTTAGAGTTTTTATATGATAAAAAGTTAGATTTTTCACTCTTATTAAAACGTATATCTTTGTAATGATCTTAAAAACTGAGAAATGTAAATAAAAATTCAAAAGAACACTAGGAAAAAACATTCTTGCTTTCAAATGGGCTCCTGATTGTTCATCATCACCTGCTGAGAAAGCTGTGATTCTTTAACTTGTCACCTTTGTTGATAATCAGTTGGTCACATATAAATGCATCTACTTGTGAGCTTTTGCATTTGTTCCATTAATCTCAAATGTTTATTGTTCCTAATTTTATACTAGGTCTTGAAATCAGGTAGTGGAACACCATCAAGTCTAGACTTCTTTTATCAAGTTGTTTTTAGATTAATCCTTTGCACTTCACACATAAATTTAAAACATGTATGTTAACATCTCCATACATCTACTATAGTTTTGTTTTGAAGGTTGTTAAATTTACAAATCCACTTAGTAAGAATCTATATATGTCAAAAATATTGAATCATTCAGTTTGTGAACATGAATTTCTATTCACCTATATCTTTCTGAATTTCTCTTAGTAATGTTTTTGCAAAGTTCATTGTAATCACTTTGCATCTATCTTGTTAAATTTGTAAATACTTCTTGTTTTATTTTTGTTTCAATTTCTTCTTGCTTTTTTTTTAGTACATAGAAATAAAGTGTGTTATATATAGATTTTATATTTTACTGTATGACTGAACTCACTGACTAGTCACTATTACTATATAGTTCCAGGAATTTTTCTATATTCACAATTGGAGGTTATTAAGTAAAGTAAAACTGATTTTCTTTTTTACATGTAATGTGTGTTCCTTTTATCTCTTTTTCTTGATTTACTTCAATAGATATGTAGGAGTCCCAGTATGTTGTGGAATGGAAATTGTGAAGCTGATCATCCTTTGTTTCTGTTAGGAAAATCTTCCAATCTCTCAGCAGTAAGATATTATTACTTTAATTTTTTAACTATCTTTATTTATTTATTGGATAGAGACAGCCAGAAATTGATAGGGGGAGTGGGTGACAGAGAGACACCTGCAGCACTGCTTTACACTCACAAAGTTTTCCTCCTGCAGGTGGAGACGAGGGCTGGAACCCAGATCTTTGTGCATTGCAACACGTGCACTCAACCTGGTGCACCACAACCCAGCCCCAAGTACGATATTATTAGCTATAAGTCTTTGTGGTTGACCTCCTTCACTTTGAGAAATGAAAATTCTTACTTTGCTAGGGGAATCTATAAATTATATTGAATTTTACCAAATACTTTTGCTTATTTTATTTATTATTATTTATTGGCTAGAGACACAGAGAAATCTAGAGAAGAGGGGGAAAAATTAAAGAGGGGGAGAGAAAAAGAGAGATGCCTGCAGTCCTGCCTTACCACTTTGAGAAACTTTCTCCCTGCAGGTGGAGGTGGGTGGTTGAATCCAGGTCTTTGTGACTGTAACATATGCATTCAACCCAGGGGGGGTTGCCCTGTCCCTTTGTATTTCATATATAGTGACCAAATCATATTGTTACATGGTATGGTTTGTGGATATTAAATTTCTTACTGTCTTTCTTCCTTCCTTCCTTTTTCTTTTTCTTCTTCTCTTTCTTACTCTTATTTATTTTATTTTTTTTACCCAGAGTACTATTCTTTTTTCTTTTCTTTTCTTTTTTTTAATTGTTTTTTTTAATTGGGGAATTAATGTTTTACATTCAACAGCTAAGTACAATAATTTGTACATGCATAATGTTCCCCAGTTTCCCATATAACAATACAACCCCCACTAGGTCCTCTGAATCCTTCCTGGACTTGTATTCTCCCCACCCACCCACCCCAGAGTCTTTTACTTTGGTGCAATACGCCAATTCCATTTCAGGTTCTACTTCTGTTTTCTTTTCTGATCTTGTTTTTCAACTTCTGCCTGAGAGTGAGATCATTCCATATTCATCCTTCTGTTTCTGACTTATTTCACTCAACATGATTTTTTCAAGGTCCATCCAAGATCGGCTGAAAACGGTGAAGTCACCATTTTTTACAGCTGAGTAGTATTCCATTGTGTATATAGACCACAACTTGCTCAGCCACTCATCTGTTGTTGGACACCTGGGTTGCTTCCAGGTTTTGGCTATTACAAATTGTGCTGCCAAGAACATATGTGTACACATATATCTTTTTGGATGGATATGTTGGGTTCCTTAGGATATATCCCCAGGAGAGGAATTGCAGGATCATAGGGTAGGTCCATGTCTAGCCTTCTGAGAGTTCTCCAAACTGTTCTCCACAGAGGCTGGACCAATTTACATTCCCACCAGCAGTGTATGAGGGTTCCTTTGACCCCACACCCTCTTCAGCATTTGTTGCTGTTACCTTTTCTGATGTATGACATTCTTACAGGAGTGAAGTGGTATCTTGTTGTTGTCTTTATTTGCATTTCAGAGTACTTTTCAGTTCTGGCTTAGGATGGAGTAGCACATTGAACCTGGAACCTCAGAGCTTCAGGTATGAACTTCTGTTTGCATAATCATTATGCTGTCTCCCCTGTCCCTTCCTGCTGACTTTCATTAGTGTTGTTCCTGTGTTTTACCTTTTAAAATAACTCTACCTAAATCCGTGACCCACCTCTCCTTATTTTTCCTGCTCTACCAGTCCCTGCACAAGTCCATGTTAGGGTGGATATGGGTGAGGAGGAAGGGGGTGGAGGACACATGGGATTTGAGCTGAGATTGTATAATAGTCTAGATTTCTTCTACTAATAAGTCTGTATAAAATATCAGTACAGGTAGGACAGTGGCTCAGCCAGAAGACAAACATTGTGCCTTATGTGTGAGGACCCAGGTTCACCCTGCTGTGTGTGTGTGTGTGTTTCATGAGGGATGGAACACTGTTCAGATGTCTTTTCTTTCTATCTTCTTCTCTCTCCGCCTCCCTTCCTCTCTTTCTTTCTCTCTGTGTCTACTAAGAAGAGAAAGGGGGGGAGACATGGCCACCAGGAGCTGTGGGTCCTCACATAGGCACTGAGTCTCAGAGGTAACCCTGGTAGCAAAATAAACAACTAAAGAGTAATGTCTGCTGTACTCAGAAATATAGATTTAATATATTTTACACTGAGATTTAAATGTGTGTTATATGCATTTAATGTCAGGAAATCATCAAAATATTTTTCTTAATGGAAACTAAAAATAAATTCATCAAGAAAGAAAAGAGGAAAAAATATTCTGAAAAATTTTATTCTGGAATAATTTTCATATATTGTTAACTGAAACCTTCTCACTCCTAACCATTTGTCACTAACCATACCTGGGCATGTGGGGAAATAATCATCAGTGTGCAGAACACCAGCTACCTGAATGGCAAAACAGAAAAGTGATTGTTGGCATGCTTCTAAATCCTGTTATAAGACCTTCTGTTTTGATCATCACATTAGGTTTGTTTGTATTACTTACCATGTATTCTAGTTACATAACCACTGTTAACTAAGCATCCCCTGCCTCCGGAACATTGGTTTAATCCTCATTGTTCGCGCTTTTCCCTTCTCCCCGCCCCTTATCGTATGTACTTCCTTTTTCCTGACTCTTCCACCTCAGGAGAGAGGCAGGAGAGAATTGGTTGTGATTAGAAGAGATTAGATTGTTGAACCGCATCCCTGCTCATCAATAAAGAGATACTGCTTCCTAGCTCAGCCATGAGTCCCTGGTCATCTCTCTCTCTTGCCCGTGAAACCAGCCCGGCAAGTGATTATGATGAATATATAATATATACCAACTTTGTTTTTTAAAGTCTACTTTGGTCCCTTATAGTGCTGTGTGCCAGAGTGATGTTCTAGTTTCCTCCTCCCCTCACCCCATACACACACACACACACACACACACACACACACACACACACACACACTTGTATGGAAATAGCTCACTTGGACAGTATGCTGCTTTGCCATGGGCACAACCCAGGTTCAAGCCTGACCTCCACCACATTGAAAGAAGCTTTGATGTTGTGGCCTCTTTTCCCTCTCACTCTACCTTTCTGTTTCTATCTAATAACAAAAACAAAACAAAACAAAAAAACAACTTCAATTGCTTCTATAATTGAGAATGGATTATATATAAATTAACAGACAAAAAAAGCAAATCACAGAGAGAGGAATCTGACTAGAAAAAGCTCTAAATGTTAACTTCCCTTAGCCGTTGGACTCTACTGACATTTTATAAGCACACCGTAATCTATGATAAAAATGGCTTTTGAATATTTATAAATTTTGTTTTATTTTGGGTTAAACTTGTGCCTAAATTTAAAAGCCTAGAAATATGCTAAGTACACAATGATACAATCATGAACAATTACACGGATGCCTACTGGCTCTTCATGGGACACCTTTGTTCACGCCAAGAGCTGTCACTGTGTGGATAGAGATGAATTATTTTCCAGGAGCAAGAAGTGCAGAAAAAGCAAAGGACATCTCACTCTTTGCTTTAACCTTGGAAGAACAGGATAAATCTGGGCTTTGCATCTTTTTCAGGAAAAGACTATCTTGACACATACGTAGAGCTCTTAAAGAAGCCTGGTCTCCACTAGCAAGAAAGGGCGAGAATCGGAATACATCTAAATAATGGGCATGGCGCTGGAATGCCTGAGTGTGGCAGCCCTCTCACCCGGATATAAATCATACGACTTGCCATGCTTGACACATCAGACATCAGTAGAACGCCAGATCTTGTAATGAAGTGACTTTTTATGAAGCTTCTACAGACAAATTAAAGCAGCTTGCTAAGAACTATGCTCCTGATCCAACTGTGAGAACAGAATGAAGGGACGGTGCTGCAGTTCATGGAGCATTTCCCTTGGGGATGCTTGCAGATAGGCTGACTGGTCATTGTACCAAGTGCACAGGACTCCACAAGACCCTCCTTGAAGGTAAAGATGGCTGCTGTGACTTTTGGCGTCCATCCTAACTTCTAAGATTTGTTCTTAGTTTGTCCTCAAACAGCAAGGTACAGTACTCTCTTGGGGATAATGATTATAAATAAGGACTCTGCCTGCTCTGAGGAGAAATTTTGCCTTCAGGGGCCAGGTGGGGTTGTGGCTCACCTGGTTGAGCACACATATTACAGTGCATAAGGACCCAGGTTCAAGCCCCCGGTTCCCACCTTCAAGAGAGAAAGCAGGGCTGCAAGTGTCTTTCTGTCTCTTTCTCTCCCTATCTTCCCCTCCCCTCTCAATCTCTCTCTGCCTCTATCCAATAATAAAGAAAGAAAGAGAGAATATATATATATATATATATATATATATATATATATATATTTTTTTTTAAAAGACATGCCTTCAGAATTGCATGTCTGATATGTTTGGTTAAGATATTTCAAATACTGTAAATAGGAATCCTCTGATACTGCCCCATCCTCCAGACAATTTCCTCTTAGGACAAAAATATAGGAGCATCATCTTTTCTTCTAACTCATGTTATCTAGATAATAGCATTCAATGTCTCTCTCCAAATGGCCTTGGTTTGAAATCCAAGAAAGAGGATCCTTTTCTTCCTGAAATCATCTGTTATGTCTGTGATGATCAACACAACTAAAGACAGTGTGACAGATGGAGGTATACACCATCAGTTCAGCTTTGTTATGATCTGAACACATACATTTTTCTGTTGGTAATGTTATTCCAGGGTCAAATTCTTCGCGTCCCTGGTGTAAATAAATTGACTGTATCACTAGACTACAGCAGAAGGCACATCACCATATGTAGAGTGGGAGAGAGATTTCTCTTCGATGGGAAAAAAAAGGATTTGGAGTTAAATGTTTATAAGAATTCTACAGGGCTGGATACCATTAGCTTTAAACAATTAATAAAAGTGACACCACGACACAATACATTCTAGTTTTCAAAGAAACAATTTGACTTTATACAACGCTTCTGCCTCACTGGTGTTGAAGATGAAAGGGTCAGTAATCAAAATGAAACTCATCAGCATTAAAGAAGGCATCACGGAGAGAAGCGGGGGTGTGAGGGTGGGGGCAGTGATTAAGACGGTTGTGGAATCCAGTGACACAGGCTCAGGGATCAAGGGCAGTCATGGGGACTGGAAGCTACTTATGAGCACATCTTGGTCTTTTTTTTTGCTTTGTTTTGTTTTTTTAATTTTGAAAAGATAAGAGAGTAAACAAGTGAGTTAAGCACATTTGGGCCTCTTACCTTCATTCGTTCCATTTCATTACAAAATAAAGATAAGATAAAATCTCATGTTTTGACAAGGCAAATTTCTATAAACCAAATCTAGAAGTCACTAGCAAATATTCATAGGCATAGTATGCAAATAAAGAATAATGAGTCTAGAAAGTAAGTTATCCCAAGTTTTTTTTTTTAGTTTTTTTCTTTTTTTCTATTTTTATTGATTTATTCCCTTTTGTTGCCCTTGTTGTTTTATTGTTATAGTTACTATTGTTCTTGTTATTGATGTCGTCATTGTTGGATAAGACAGAGAGAAATGAAGAGAAGAGGGGAAGACAGGGGGGGAGAGAAAGATAGACACCTGCAGACCTGCTTCACCATCTGTGAAGTGACCCCCATGCAGGTGGGGAGCCGGGGGCTTGAACTGGGATCCTTATGCCGGTCCTTGCACTACCACCTGACTCCCATTATCCCAAGTTTCTCCATTATCCCGAGGCTCCCTTTCTCTTGAAATCTAAATAGATTTTCTTCAAATCCAAAGAGTCCTGACATCTAACATTTGTTGAGCTCCTGGGATATTGCCATGTGTTTATCATACATAAATCAGTTCTTACAGGACCCATATCTAATCTTTCCTCCTCCACCCCCTCTCCCAACTCATTCTCCACAGAGTATAATCTTGGAACAATCTTCTTCAAGCAAATCTAATTGCTCTTCCTTTGTTTGTAATGTTTCCTCTCTGGAAAATATCCCAAAGTTTTGACCAGTGTGTAGTGCTGCAAGCCTCGTGGCACCTTCACAACCCTCTGCTCTCCCCATTGCCTGGGGTTTCAGAGTGCTAGCCGTATTTTAGTTAAGCAAGTGCTCAAAACGCTGACCACCACAGAGCTGCTGCACTGCACAGAGCTGAGCCTTTGCTCCATGTATGTTGTGGCTGGGTTCACATCTTTCTCAGAGAGCTGTCATGTTCTAGAGAAGAACAGCCTGACTCTGCAAGGCAGATCAGGTCCCATGCCACATTTTCTCACTTCTTTTTTTATGTTCGATTTTTTTTTATTAGTGATTAAATATTGATTTACAAGATTGTAAGGGATATAACTCCATATAGTTCCTGTCACCCAAGTTCTGCGTCCCATTCCCTCCACTGGAAACTTCCCTATTGCTTATCCCTTTGGGAATATGGGAATATGGGCCAAAATTCTTTTGGGGGCGCAGAAGGTGGGAGTTCTGACTTCTGTACATATCACCCTTTCTCACAGTGCCTATCATGTTGTTCTTCTCATGGTAGTAAGAGTATATTTTGGGGGTGACCAGTTTGTTCATGGGCATCTCTTCCAACAGCCTTGGAAGAACTGTGGGAGCAGGAGTGGTAACAAGAGCCATCTTTACTTCTGTTTCTCCAGTTCCAAGTGCAATATGAGATTCAGAGAAGTCCTTAATACATATTAATTGATTAAGTGGTTGAACAGATATTGAATAACACCAAAGAACAAGGGCCAGGCAGTGGCACACCTGGTAGAGTGCACATATTGCAGTGTACAAGGACCCAGGTTTAAGCCCCTGGTCTCCACCTGCATGGGAGATGCTTCACGAGTGGTGAAACAGGGCTGCTGGTGTCTCTCTGTCTCTCTCCATCCTTATCTCTCCCTACCCTCTCAATTTCTCTGTCTGTATCCAGAATAAATTAGACAGCAAGACCAACCTGGTTTGGTTTGCCTTGGGACTCACATTGTCCACAAAACCAACAATTCTCATGGGAAGCAACAATGTCCCATGTCAAACTGATCTACTCTCAAGAAACTACATTTATGGTTGCCTGGTTTATTTATGTTGTGTTATATATATATATATATATATATATATATATATATATATATATATATATTACCTACTTATCAGAGTTATCACTGTTGGTTGGTGTCTGCATCATAAATCCATTGCTTCTGGTGGTCATTTTTTTCTTTATTACTGATAGGGCAGAGAGAAATTAAGAAGGGAGGGGTAACAGGGGGAGAGATAGAGAGACACCTGATGTACTTGCTTCACTGCTTGCGAATCTTCCACCTGCAGGTAGATGAGGAATGGGGTCTCGAACCCAGGTCCTTTTGTATGGTAATGTGTGCACTTAACCAGGTGTGCCACTACCTGACCCCTATTGTTATTTTTAGAAACTCAAGACTCTACTATTTTTTATTTTGTCTTTCACTTTCACTTCTTTTAATCGCTTGCCAGGAATTTGAACCTATGTGATTTCACTGCTCTTGGTGGACTCTTTTGTCACTTTTCTCCTTCTCTTTCTCCTCCTCCTCCTCTTCCTTTTCCTTCTCCTCCTTTTTTACAAGAGCACTGCTCAGCTCTGGTTTATGGCAGTGCAGAGGATTGAACCTAGGCTTTTGAAGCCTCAGGCATGATGGTCTCTGCATAACCATCATGCTATCTATCCCCACCCTTCTTTTTTTTTTTTTTTTAACTTTTAAAGAGACAAAGCGAGAGATGACAGAGAGGAGACACCAAAGCACCTGCTAGTGTAGTGTTCATTGTGATGCCAGGAGCTCTAATCCAAGGTTCTTTCTCATGGTAAAGTGTGTGTACTTATGCTACCAGGTGAACTATCTACTATCCCCAATTTATATTTTTTAAAGTAGTTTTACCTGATTATATCAGTTATCTATAAGAAGGCTGGGGTTAGTTAGAGCCCATATTCCACAGGTTAGTTATAATGAGCTGTTAGCTACCACACAGGGGCACTCTACAAAGGGAAGCTTCACAAGCAGTGGATTGGTGCTATGGTGTCTCTCTCTCCCTCTCTCTGTGTGTCTCTCTCACCCACTATCATGGAAAATAAAAGACAAATTAGTTCCTCAGACAAACTGCTTTCTGATTCTTCCTCTATTTAAGCAATTCACAAGCCCAAACCAAATGCCCTGATAGTAGGGTTGGGACTGTTAAGTATGAGAATCCCCATGTTAGCACTCTGTGATATCCACTGTAAGCACAGTTTACAGGCCATTTTGATTATGCAGTGAACACAGACATTTTTTTTTTCAGAGAAATAGTTTTTTTTTTTTTTAAAAGCTACTGATTGTATAGTAATGTCTTCTTTTTTTCTTTATACATCTAAAATCGTACATACTCTTCTTTATTCCGCAGGGAAATCATGGGACTCACGAGTGGATAATGAAAGTAGCATTGTCATGGGGGTTGAGAAGCTGAGTAGCTGAGGCAGGTGGAGGCAATGATACTGAGTCTAGGACCCCATGGGCCCCACTGTCCTGGCCTCCGACCCTACGTCTTGAGGGAGAGATAAATCCCTTCTGTAGCTTTCTCTATAGCTTTTCTGGTTCCTGATTTGAGGAAAACTCTGCGATTTTTTTTTTTAAATAAGTCTTAGAAAACTGAGAAGTTTAAGTTTTTGTTTTGTTTCTTTTCTTAATCCATGGCATATGTTCCCAGAGAATTATTTCCCAGACATTCATGAAAATTTTGTGAAGACTTAAGTGTGCTTTAGTACAATTTTAAAACCCAGCAAAACAAACAAGATTGTCACCATTTCATTAAAAGCAACACATTATGATACTAAAAATGAAGGAAGGAGCAGTGGGTTCCTTTTGGAACTAAAAATTTAACACATAGGCAATAACATGTATCATTCTTATTTTTCTCATTGTTGCTTTACAGGGATTAAAACTTCGCAAATGCACAGACTGGTACCAGCACATGAACCTAAATTAGGGAATAGCCCTTTTAGGGAAGCTTTTAGATTGGAAAAAAAAAAATTGACCATCAGACTATCTTCAGATTTCTCACCACAATTCTACAGGCAAGAGAAAGAAATGACATATTCATTGTACTAAATGATAAGGACCACCAGTCAGGAATCCTCTACACTAACCAAATTATCCTTCAAGGATGGAGGAGAAATGAAAACCTTCTCAAAACATATAGAAACCTAAGGAATACCCTACCAATAGGCCTGCCTTGCAAGAATTATTGAAAGGAGTCCTAACCAAAAAGTGGCAAATAAACCTCAACTCTAAATGAGTTCATCAGGGATAGACTAAGACAGGTAACACAAACAATAGCAGCAAAAGAAGCAAAGACGTTGGAAAAAGAAAAAAAGGGGACAAAAGGAACAGAGCGCTATGAACGATGTTGATGAACCAAAGTCAAATATCAAAAGGCCAGATACTAGGCCATAAGCTCTAAAATCTCAATCTTTGTCTTGGAACCTGAAGCACAAGTGCTGGGTGGGATAAGTCAGGAAGAGAGGCAGGAATAGCAGTTGACCGTACACAATGGTGAAACTCAGGAGACTGAGTCAGAGAGGGAGAACACAGTGTGAAACTTGGATTGGGGTTGGTGCACTGTACCAAAGCACAGAACTCTGGGGAAGCCATGGGAAATGGGGGGTTTGGAGGGAGACTGGGCTTCTGTGATGGGGGTGAGAGTATTCTGCAGACACCCATATTGAGGGGGTGGGAAATGGAGCCCATGTGTAGACAATTGTGCTGTGAACCATTAACCTCCTAATTAAATGGGGAGAAGACAAAACAGAAAACATTGGGTCCTTAATACATACTTCTCCTCCTCCCTCTCTTCCCCTTCCTCCTCCTTCTCCTCCTTCTTCTTTTACTAACACTGTTGTATTAGTAGATTTTATAGAAAAATAAGTTCACTCCTTTTCCACAAAATGTTGGTGTATTGCTTTTAGTTTATTATAGCATGTGCATTTAAAAAAAAATCTCTCATACACATTAGGAAAACAGGGACACTTTTAGGGTTTCTTTTGTAAAGGGGTGGGTTGGTTCTCATGGGAGCTGTTCTTTGATTTGTTGGAGAGGAGTCAGTATTCATAAGCATGTCTAAGATAATGATTCCTTATTTCAGTCATTACCCTCAATAGGGAGTTAGCAAAAATATTATTTAAATAGTATTGTGTATAAAACTTACTTTTCCCTGGCCAAAATCAATGGACTTAAAAAATGTGGAGTTAAAAACTTTTACAGCTGACTTCTTAATGGGTTTTGTCTTTTACTTCTTTTTTAAAAAAAATATTTTAAAATTTATTTTCGCTTTTCTTGCCTTTGTGGTTTTAGTTGTTATTGTTGTTGTTACTGATGTCATCGTTGTTGCACAGGACAGAGAGAAATGGAGAGAGGAGGGGAAGACAAAGAGGGGGAGAGAAACACAGACACCTGCAGACCTGCTTCACTGCCTGTGAAGTGACTCCCCAGCAGGTGGGGAGCCAGGGGCTCGAACTGGGATCCTTGTGCTTGGCGCCATGTGCATTTAACCCGCTGCACTACCGCCCGGCTCCCTTGTCTTTTACTTCTAATAAGAATATATTCATTACAATTTTTACATAACATTTTTAATTTAATGGTTTAAAACCAGATTCAGTGGATGGGAACTGTAAGGCAATGTTTGGCTGACAGCATGACTAACGGTTGTTGAAACTTTGGCGTGAAAATAGACCTCAGATCTTGGTGTGAAAGAGGAGGGATGAGACAAAGAAAATTAAATCACCCTATCCAGTTACAACTCAAAATTTAAGTGGCAACTTAAGAGGGAGACATACAGATAGATAGGGAGTTACAAAGGATTGATGCTTGCAGTGGAAAGAAGTCAGAGACTGAGTTCAGTCAGTGAGATGTTTTCCTTTTTTAAATTTCTCTGTTTATGAAATTTTTATTTACTTTATTTTAATGAGAGAGATAGAGGAAGAAAGAGAAAGAGAGGGGGGAGAGAGAGAGATCAGAGCACAGCTCAGCTTTGTTTTATGGTGGTGTGGCGGACTAAACCTGGGACTTCGGAGTCTCAGGCATAAAAGTCTCTTTGCATAACCATTATGCTATCTATTCCTACCCTAAGTGAGATGTTTTCCCTGAGGAAAATGACCAGGAGACTTCTGGGGAAAGGAGACTGACAGACACAAATATGTAGCTCTCACCCATCCGCTGTACTAGCTAGATAGGATCTTTTCTTTACTTCTGATTCCTTAATAAATGTCCTTAAAATTACCATCGTGTGTGTGCAGCAGTAACATGGCAGAATCATAGACAAGTCTCCAGGTTTTTCACATTTGGTTGTATGTAGAATAGAGAGAGGAAGCAGATGCAAGAGATGAGAATCTACGTGAAACAGATAATTGAACAGAAGGAAGACGTTAGCAGTGAGGGAGTAACTGTGAGGATTGGAAAGTCCCAGAGAGTCCTGAGAAATGCAGGGCGTCAGCTAAATGAGGATTGAGGCACAAGCTCATTTCTATTTCAATCGTACAGTGAAGGGTGCTCTCATAGATGGGAGACACAGAATCACCCACACAGCTGATTCTTGGGTTCCATTAGTCACTCATTTGACTGGCTCTTTTGCAAATGGCAACTTCTCTTGACTTAAGCAATGGTGTTCAATATTATTGATGGAAAAGAACCCAGACTCCTGTCCATAATATCTCACATCTTGAGAGAACCAGGCTAGAGGTTTTCCCAGGGCCCAGACTTTTCATAAGGAATATGGTTTTAGTGCTAAGAATTTTTCAAAATAAACTGACTTTAAGAGCATAGGCCCATAAAGCTGTATTATATAAGTCTTTTTCCTCTGAAATTACTTTTTTTTTTTTTTTTTTTTTTTAAGAAAGCATCAAACAGAAATTTCTAAGATGAAGAACAGGAAATGAATGACTCAGCAAGCTGGATGTCACCCAAGGAGCTGTCTTTACAGCTGCAAAGAATAGCTGAGAAAAGTTCCAGAGGACTTGCCTGGTACCACTTGACAGCAGTGAGCCTGAGAACCGCAAAGAACTCTCTGGAGTATGATGGAGAACACTTGGAAAGGACAGAAAGGACAGCTTAGAAAGATGTCAGCATGGTACTGTGTTCCATTTGACTGTGTTTCCATTCCCTCTGAATCCGCTTTTGGTGGTACCCAGGGTGATTTAGGATTTGAGAAAGGACAGAGGACTTGCATACCTGAGGCTTCCAGGTCTCAGATTCAATCCTTTACAACACTAGAAGCCAGAGCTGAGCAGTGCTCTGGTGGAAAAAAAAAAGGGGGGGAGGGGGGTGGGGGGGTGGAGGTGGGATGGGGGTTCCCTAAAAAGAACATACAGATTTTCTGCTTTGAGAGAAAGATTTGTCCCAGAAGCAGCTGCTGCTCTGCTGTTTTCCAAGTTTCAACACAGTTAAAACAAATCTTGGGTTCAATCCCTTACAGCACCATAAACCAGAGCTACTCAGACTGACAGGAATGCAGAGGTTACACAGGCTCCTGTGCTAAATATGAATAGATATAGTTCCTAGGTCAGATTGATGTAGTTAACAATTAATGGTATTTATGTACTTTGCTCATGTTTGAGGGCTAGTCTTTGCCTTAATCCAGCTTTGTAGTCCTGTTTTCAACTCTGACACCATCTTTCCAGACAATAGTCTTCGTCCACCTGGATGTTAGCTACTGGGTACAGGCAAAAATGACTAAAGACACAGGCTCCTTGGAATAGATCTAAAATGGACTGCCTAGCTTGTTCCCACACCAAGCCACTTAGTTCCATCTGCCCTACTCTGACTTTTATGTTCCTGATTATTAAACAAATTGTCCTGCTTTGTATCTTTCTGCTTTTCAGCTGTCAAGTTACAGACTCTACTATGATTCCATCCTGGCCTCCCTGGGCAGATGACTTTACTAATGTGTCCTGGAACCCCACCTCCTCAGAGCCCTGCCCCACTAGGAAAGATAGAAACAGGCTGGGAGTATGGATCAATTTGTCAATGCCCATGTCCAGCAGAGAAGCAGTTAAAGAAGACAGACCTTCCACTTTCTACACCCCATAAAGATCTTTGGTCTGTACTTCTAGAGGGATAAAGAATAGGGAAGCTTCCAATGAAGGGAATGGGAGGGGATGCTTAACTCTAGTGGTGGGAATTGCATGAAACTGTACCCCTCTTATCCTACAATCTTGTTAATTATTATTAAATCACTAATTTCAAAAAGCAGAGCTAAGAAGCATTCTGATAAAATAATAAAATAATAGAGGGGATATGGAACTCTGGTGGTGGGAACTGTATCCCTCTCATACCACAGTCTTGTCAATCATTATTAAATCACTAAGAAAAAAATCTGAAAAATTATAATAGTATTAATACATTTAAAATATTATGTATCTTTGAGTTTCAGTTCAAATCCTGTGTCCTGCCTTAACCACTATTTATCCTTAGTGTCTAAGACATTTCTGTTTCTCATTGGTGATTTAACATATTATATGGAGTTTATTGCTATGGCTACTGATTGCTGTTAAATTTCATACTCCTGACACTGTTGTTTACCTATCAACAACCACTCCCCACATCAGGAACTAGATAGATGGCTTCTTTTTTCTCAAGCCATTTTTTTTTTATATGTGATTAACAGTGGTTTACAGGATTGTAAGATTACAGGGTGTATATCAATATTTCTTTTTTGTTTTTATATTTATTTCTATATTTATTTGCCACCAAGGTTATTGCTGGGGCTCAGTGCCAACACTATATCCGCTGCTCTTGGCCACCATTTTTCTTTCTTTTTTTTTTTCTCTCTCTCTCTCTCCCCCTTTTGCTTTCTATTTTTATTTGACAGTAAGAGAGAAATTGAGAGGGAGAGGGAAAAAAAACAGATGGCAGGTGGGGAGTGTGGGCCATGTGTACTTAATGTGGTGCACTACTGCCCGGCCTCCTAGATCAATATTTCCACACTACACTTGCCATCAAAGCTCTGTGTCCTCATCGTTCTCATAAAGTCTTAGCGACAGTTGGTTTACTTCTGTTGATTTTATTTTATTTTTGTAAGTTCACAAGTTTCAGTTCTTTAGATTTCACATATGAGTGAAACCATTCATTAGTTGTCTTTTATGCTTCTTAGCGCTTACGTTTCTTAGCATAATCACCTCCAGTTCCATCCATTCTGTCCCAAAGGACACAATATTATCTACTTTGATTTCGGAGTAGTATTCCATAGAGTAAGCTAATCATTAGATCTGACTCAGTCCTGGTAGTGAGATTTGATGAGAAACCTGTTGAGGGTAGCTCACAAGAAAACCATTTCCTTCTGCATCTTTGTGCAGTTAACTATTTTGTCTCTGTGTGATATTTGACCCTTAGTAGTCATCTTTTAACTATGAGAGGACACAACACCCATGCATAAGGGAATGTATTGTTCAGGGTCCAGTCAGAAGACAACATTGATGGGATAATTTTAATAAAAAGGACTATTAACGACACCAAGAATTATCCATGAAGTGTAAGGAGTACTCTAAGAATGTGGTTATGACCCACCACTTCTGTAAAGTTAGCCACGGTGTCTCACGATTGGGGTAATAAGCAGGGACATACCTATGGACATGCTTTTGAAAACCCAAGAAAGCACCAGCCTTGCAGGTCATCTACTACAAAGACTGAATGATGCCACTTGCTAGATAATTGGCTGAGACAGAGACAAAACTTGGTGAACACAACTGAAGGTCACTGGCATTCTGCCAGCTGAGGAACCTGGGACACTCACTTGGAATATGGTTCAGGCAGGGGCAGAATTGACTGGAAATCTACCAGGTAGAGTGGAGTGTGAGCACAGCAGGATGTCATGTGTGCTGTTGGCCACCAGAACCAGCAAGAGAAGCCCCCTTCTTGCTCAGTGCCTGCTACCGAGGAGGCCTCTTAACATTGTGCGTACTGGCAAAGAAGTGTTCACAAAGCCCAGCAAAGAAGGGGAAATTTGAAGCTGAGAGGCAATAACTGAAAGATGACACCAGCAAGCAGCATGGAGAAATGAAAAGACCCTGTGTGCAGTATTGTATTGGTAGACGGCCAATCCAAGTCCAGGTTGGCTGGCTTCCAGATTTCATTTTATGAGATCATAAATTGTTTACTTTTATACCGTTCTAGTTGGAAATTCTCTAGCTTACAGCTGGAAGTGTTCTGCATCACATAAAAGCATATTCCCTTTGGTTTTTTTTTTCTCTTTCTTTTTTTACCCAAACACTATATGCACATGGCTGACAAACCGAAGTAATGCATACAGACTTTTAACACACTAATTGAAAGTCGTCCCTTGCCCAGTGTTATCCAACAGTTACTAGTTTTCTCTCTTTAAAAACTATTTATGAGGGGCCAGGCAGTGGTGCACAAGGTTCATCACACATTACCACACATGAGGACCTGGATTCAAGTCCTGGTCCCCCTGTGGGGGGTGGGGGAGGGAGGTCATGAGTGGTGGAGCAGGGCTCCAGGTGTCTCTCCTTCTCTATCTTCTCAATGTCTTTGTCTCTACCCTCAATAAATTAATAAATGAAATATATATTTTTAATTAAAAAAATTATCTTTATTTATTTATTGGATAGAAACAGCCAGAAATTGAGAGGGGAGGGGGTGATAGAGAAAGAGACAGAGAGACACGTGCAGCCCTGCCTCACCACTTGTGAAGCTATCCCCTGCAGGTGGGGACGGGGGGCTTGAACCTGGGTCCTTAACACACTGAAACATGTGCATTCAACCAGGTGCACTGTCACCCGACCCCCAGTAAATGAAATATTTTAAAATACTTTATTTGTGGCATGATGCACATAAAAGTTACTTTCTCAGCTGTTTTTAAGTGACATTCAGAACATTCTCATTCACGCTCTTGTACAACAAATTAGGTGTTAATAATTTTATTCTTTGACGGTCTTCATATATGTGGCATATTTACTTCGTAAGAGACTGGTTTTTATTTACCCCGAAGATAAATTTTATTTTATTCCTAAATGTACACCTTAAGTACACTTAACTGATTTCTCCTTCTTCAACACATATATCTGTGTGGTTCTTCCAAATGTGACCCTTTGAATTTCGACATTTCAGCAACTCCGTATAGCTAACATCCCACTTGTTTGTCTTAGAAAAGTCAAATAGGTCTCATGTTCTAAAGTTAAAGAAGAGTTAAAAAGTTAACTTATTTACCAGACTGCTATGTAATGAGTGAATAAGGCTTTGGTTCTTTTCACTAGAATATTCCTAGTGATTCCAGATTGCAGGCAAAAGGCCACGTTTTTGTGTTTTATTTTCCAATTAACATGTTCAGTACTTTAAAATAATTTCACTCCTTTTCAGGGACATTACTTTTGCCAAGAAAGGTCTGGGCATTAGACATCCATACGTACCACTGCTAGAAATTTATGGCTGACTACCTCCAGTATGTTAAGGTCTTCTGTTTGAGAATTCTGGCAGCATCTGCTCCTCACTCCTGAGCAGCTCTGGGAATAGACTTACACTGAGCTTGTGGTTTTCCATGTTTCACATTTCCCTCTTTTAGTTTGAATCTTTTGTTCTTCTAAGGCACATTCTTTTTGTTTTTTTTGTTTATTTGTTTGCCGCAAATCATTTTATTGGGGACATAATGACCTACAATACTCTCCTAGAATTTGAGCCGTAGGAAACGGACCCCTCTTATCCTATAGTCTTGCCAATATTTCCATTTTATAAATTTAAAAAAATGAGTTGTAATCCTTTATACAGTTTCTGTGGCTAGAGATTTAGCTGGTTGATTTCATTATCCATTATTTCTTTTCTTTTTTTTTTTTAAATAAATCTTTTTTAAAGATTTTATTTATTTACTATTTAGAAAGATAGAGGAGAGAGAAAGAACCAGACATCACTCTGGTACATGTGCTGCCAGGGATTGAACTGACAATCTCATGCTTGAGAGTCCAGTGCTTTATCCACTGGGCCACCTCCCAGACCACCATTATTTTTAATTCTGCTTTTGACTAAATAAATAACCTTAAGAACCGTTATGTGAGTGGGGGTATGGATTGACCTACCAATGCCCATATTCATTGGAGAAACAGCTACAGAAGTCAGAACTCCCCCCTCTTGTACTCACTCCTTTGGTTCCATCAGGACCTGGAGCAAGAAAAGGAAAAATAAATGGACGCTCAGAAGTAGTAATAGGTGTGGATGTGACTAAGAGAAGGCAGGAGCATAGAAAAATGGGCAAATCTATATAAACATAGATAGTTATAGAAGTAATAGTCAACCCATATCTGTGACCTTGGGAGAATTACTGCAGTTTTCAATGACGGGAATGGGGACACAGAGCTCTGGTGGTGGGAACAATGTGGAATTAGACCCCTGCCATCTCATAATTTTGTAAATTAATATTAAAGTAAAAATAAATAAATGTTATAGACTTATTGTACAAATTTTAACATGCTGTATTATAAGTCCAATAGCCTGGACTTTTTACAATATTATCTCTACTTTTACTTGTCCATTAGTTCTAAACAAATTTAAAAGTTGCCATAAAAAGATTTGTATTAGTTTAAGGGATGGTTTAGTTTATAAATTAATTATGTTTCTATTCAAATTTGTGATCTGGATATCAAATTCAGATTTCCTTGATATTAGTGTAATTTATTTCAATAAATGCTAAAATTTGTATGATGTATAACAGAAGATAAGCATATTTATTGGACATTTGGATAATGCAATTTATGTGCTCAGTTGCTTATTGCTCTATTTTAATGTTTATAATTTCCTCAAGTCTATAAAATACATTCTTTTAAAAATATTTTTTAAAAAATATTTTATTATTAATTAATGAGAAAGATAGGAGAAAAGAGAGAGAGAGAGAGAGAAAGAACCAGACATCATTCTGGTACATGTGCTGCCAGGGACCGAACTCTGGACCTCATGCTTGAGAGTCCAGTGCTTTATCCACTGCACCACCTCCTGACCACTATAAAATATATTCTTCAGACTCTTTGTATTTTACCTTTTGCACTTATCAATATTGATATTAAGTCTTGCCCCATTATGTTAGTTTGTCAATGATAGAAAATTCTCTTTGTATTTTTAAAAGTAGTTTTAATTTACATATTTTTGTTTTTAAGTGACACAAATATTGAGAATATAAATTTTTGTCTGTATGCTGTACTCTTTAAATGACCACTAAACAACTAAAACATCAAATCAAATTAATCTCTACAAAAAGTTATTTCTTCATGATTTTTTAAATCAGTTTACACTTGTTTATGTAGTACATCGTGATTTATTCCTTTTGTTTTTCAAATATCTCTATTCTCTGAAGTCAGCAATCACCTTTTTTTCTTGCCTCTAAGGTTATCACTGGGGCTTGGTGCCTGCACTACGAATCCACTGTTCCTGGAGGCCATTTTTTTCCATTTTTGTTGCCCTTGTTGTTGCTGTTGTTGTTATTGTTATTGCTGTTGGATAGGACAGAGAGAAATCGAGAACGGAGGGGAAGACAGAGAGGGGGAGAGAAAGACAGACACCTGCAGACCTGCTTCACTGCTTGTGAAGCGACTCTCCTGCAGGTGGGGAGCCAGGGACTTGAACCGGGATCCTTATGCAGGTCTGCACTTCACACTATGTTTGCTTCACCCGCTGAGCTACCATCCAGCCCCCAGTAATCATCTTTCTCTCTCTCCCTTCCCCTCCCCTTCCCCCCTCTCCCTCTCCCTTCATCTCTTTCTTTTTAAGGTAGGGAGGGCTGTTTAAGAAAAGCATATCTGTATATTGCACCAAAGTAAAAGACTCTGGGGTGGGTGGGTGGGTGGGGAGAATACAGATCCAAAAAGGATGACAGAGGACCTAGTGGGGGTTGTATTGTTACATGAAAAACTGGGAAATGTTATGCATGTACAAACTATTGTATTTACTGTTGAATGTAAAGCACTAATTACCCAATAAAGAAATTTAAAAAAAGAAAGAAAAGAAAAGCAGATCTGATCATATCCTATTCAAACCTAAAAAGTTGACAGTCCCATGTGCCAAAAAGACCCCTACTCTGATACTCGGACTCAGGGCATCTAAGGAATAACACAGTGGGGGAGAAGGGGATACAGAACAGTGTGGAATTATAGCCCTGTTATAACTGTATCAGTGTCATGTTGCCCATGGGTGGAGGGGACCTTGGTCTTACCATGAGAATTTCTGTCCTGCTGGGAGGGGTTCTGTTCCCATACTGGCTAGAAGAGGTCCTTCTATGAGAAATGACTACAGCATCTGTTGGCTTTGTTCCCTGTAAAACTTTGAGATAACATGATTAAGCAATACTTTAAAAAAGTTTATTATCTTTATTTACTAATTAGATAGAGACGACCAGAAATGGAGAGGGAATGGGGATGATAGAGTGGGAGAGAGACAGAGAAACACCGGCAACACTGCTTTACCACTCACAAAGCTTCCCCCATGCAGGTGGGGACCAAGGGCTCGAACCTGGGTCCTTATGCATTGTATCATGTGCAATCAGCCAAGTGTGCCATCACCTGGTCCCAGCAATACTTTTTTTTTTTTTTTGCCTCTCCCAGACAGGTTCCTTGTAATTATCTTTTCTGGATTCCTGCGACATCTTTTAACACATCCCAATTCTCTTTAAATTAACTAAGATGCCTACAAACAAATAAGATTCTGGAATCACGCCCCTATTACAGTTGTACACCCTACAGTCTTGCAAATTAATATTAAATCTCTAATAAAAAGTAAAACATAACAAAAAGAGACCATCGAATGCACATCTTCTTGGAGACATCTCTCTTTTAGAAACCTCTGGCCTGCTGAAAATGTGATGACTGTTTCCTGTGTCTACCACCTTGTGGGAATTTTGGACTCCTTTCACCATTCTCTTGGGAATTTCCTTCACTTTTTTCTTGATCTGGAAAGTATGTTTCTTGGATTTCATTTCTTGTTGGTTTTTGATTAGCTCTGTTTTTGGTTTTGGGAAGCATATGTAGGACAGATCAAGTTCCCTCTATGGGTCCATGTTCCATGTTTTTCTAGCCTGCTTTTGCCCTTAGTGGTTGATTTTTGTACACTTTTGTCAATTTCTTCCTTTCAGCTTCCAAATGTGGTAGGTTAAGTGGGAAGCACTTGCAAGGATTTTAGAAGGGGGTGAGGTTAGAGTTACTAATAACTGGTTTCCTTTTTTTCTAGTCCCCACTAGTGCTCTGCGTTCTGTTTCTGACATCCATTGACTATCCTTGATGCCTTTCTTTCTTTCTTTTTTTTTTTTTTTTTGGCAAATATATTTTTTAAATTTATTATATTGAGACAGAGAGAAATTGAGAGGGCAGAGAGAGAAAGAGAGACACCCACAGTCTTGCTTCACCGCTTGTGAAGCCCTCCTGGGGTTGAACCCTGGGTCCTTGTGAACTGTAACATGTGCATTCAACCAGGATCACCACCACCCAGCCCCTGCTGTTGATGTCTTTTCTGAAGCTGAAATATCTCCTTGGGGATTCTAGTAACCTCTGTCTCCTTACAGTGCTCAGTTCTTGTTTCATGAATGCAATGTATTTTCATGCTTTGTTGAACTTTAAAATAGATTTAGGGCTGCGGAGAATATAATTGTTATGCAAAAACAAACAAATAAACAAAAACCCTTCTATGCCTGAAGCTCTGAGGTCTCAGAGTCTATCCCCTGCACAGTCATAAGCCAAAGCTGAGTTGAGCTCCGAGAAAAGCAAACAGCAACAAACAATAGGCTTTTGAAAAACATTCATTTCTCCGAATAGTATCCTTTTTTCAAGTGTTTCTATTTCTTATTTATTTTTTTTAGTTATCTTTATTTATTTATTGGATAGAGACAGAGAGAAATCAAGAGGGTAGGGGGGGTGATAGAGAAAGAGAGACATGGAGAGGCATCTGTAACACTTCACCACTTGCAAAGCTTTCCCCCTGCAGTTGGGCACTAGGGGTTTGAACCCAGGTCCTTATGCATTGTAGCATGTACATTTAATCAGATGCACCATCACCTGGCCCCGTAAGTTTATCTGCTTTTTAAAAAATTATTTAATTTTATTTATTTATTTTTTATCTTTTTTTTTTTTTTTTTGCCTCCAGGGTTATTGCTGGGGCTCAGTGCCCACACCACAAATCCACTGCTCCTCGAGGCCACCCCGCCCCTTTTGTTGCCCTTGTTGTTGCAGCCCTGTTGTGGTCGCCATTGTTGCTGCTGATGTCGTTTGTTGTTGGACAGGACAGAGAGAAATCAAGAGAGGAGGGGAAGACAGAGAGGGGGAGAGAAAGATAGACACCTGCAGACCTGCTTCACCGCTTATGAAGCGACTCCCCTGCAGGTGGGGAGACGGGGGTATCCTATGACTGTCCTTGCACTTTGCACCACTTGCACTTAACCCACTGCACTACCGCTGGACCCCCCTAAAATTTATTTTATTTTTACCAGAGCACTGCTCAGCTCTGACTTCTTGTGGTACAGGGAATTGAACCTGGGACTTTAAAACCTCAGGCATGAGAGTCTCTTTGCATAACCATTATGTTATCTCCCATGCCAAGACTTAAAAAAAAAAAAAATTCTGCTTATGGTTGAACATTATTCATGCTTGAGAATTTACTGCTTAGTGAGCCAAAGCATGATCATCAATTACTCACTTTAAGAGCACAGCACAGCTGGGGGGGGGGGGGGAGGGGGGAGTAGATAGCACAATGGTTATGCAAAGAGATTCTCAAGCCTGAGGCTCCAAAGTCCCAGATTCAATCCCCTGCAGCACCTTAAGCCAAAATTGAACAGTGCTCTAATGGAGAAAAAAAAAAAAAGCAAAGCACCTCTTTAGTTCTTCTTTACCTTTCATTCTCAAACACAGAGGTGTAGAGAAACAGTTATGTTGTGAATAGGATTTAAGGATGTGATTAGCATATGGCTGATGAACATAATTAGCAAATGGCTGGCATCAGTCACAGAGCATAGTGCACACTTTCTCAAAGCCACAAAGAATTGTGGGTACATAGTAACTGATTTAAGCAGAAGTCAGGCATTCTCTTTTCCTACACTCAGTTCCCTGCTTTCTTGAGCACAGCTCATGGTGCCTGCCTTTGCCCCTCCTCCTGGAACTTGTACATGTGTAACTGAAACCTGGTAACTAACTGAGGGATTTACAGGCCCTGCCTAGTCTTTTTTTTTTTTTTTTTAACTTCTTTATTGGGGAATTAATGTTTTACAATTGACAGTAAATACAATAGATTTTACATGCATAACATTCTCAGTTTTCTATATAACAATACAACCCCTACTAGGTCCTCTGTCATCTTTCTTGGACCTGTATTCTTCCCCCCCCACCAACCCCAGAGTCTTTTACTTTGGTGCAATACGCCAATTCCAGTTCAGGTTCTACTTGTGTTTTCTCTTCTGATCTTGTTTTTCAACTTCTGCCTGAGAGTGAGATCATCCCATATTCATCCGTTTCTGACTTATTTCACTTAACATGGTTTCTTCAAGCTCCATCCAATATAGGCTGAAAATGGTAAATTCACCATTTTTTTTTATAGCTGAGTAGTATTCCACTGTGTATATAGACCACAACTTGCTCAGCCAGTCACCTGTTGTTGGATACCTGGGTTGCTTCCTGATTTTGTACAAATTGTGCTGCCAAGAACATATGTGTACACAGACCTTTTTGGATGGGTGTGTTGGGTTCCTTAGGATATACCCCAAGGAGAGAAATTGCAGGATCATAGGGTAGGTCCATTTCTAGCCTTCTGAGAGTTCTCCAGACTGTTCTCCACAGAGGTTGGACCAATTTACATTCCCACCAGCAGTGCAGGAGGGCTCCTTTGACCCCACAACTTCTCCAGCATTTGCTGCTGTCACCTTCTCTGATGTATGACATTCTCACAGGAGTGAAGTGATATCTCATTGTTGTCTTGATTTGCATTTCTCTGACAATCAGAGACTTGGGAGCATTTTTTCATGTGTTTCTCGGCCTTTTGGATCTCTTCTGTGGTGAATATTCTATGTCCTCTCCCCATTTTTGGGTGGGGTTATTTGTTTTCTTGTTGAGTTTGGCAAGCTCTTTATATATATTTTGGTTATTAAACTCTTGCCTGATGTATGGCATATAAAGACCTTCTCCCATTCTGTGAGGGGTCTTTTGGTTTGGGTGGTGGTTTCTTTTACTGTGCAGAAGCTTTTTAATTGGATGTAGTCCCATAGGTTTATGCTTGCCTTTGTGTCTTTTTCAATTTCCTTGAGTAGTGACTCATAATTTTCAGTATACAAATCTTTCACTTCTTTGGTTAGGTTTATTCCTTGATACTTTATGATTTTGTTGCTATAGTAAAAGGAATTGCTTTCTAGATTTCAACTTCTTCTAACTTAGTGTTTGCATAGAGGAATGCCACTGACTTTTGAATGTTAATTTTGTAGCCTGACACCTTACTGTGTTGCCTGATGATTTCCGAAAGCTTCTTGCTGGATTCCTTAGGTTTTTCTATGTGTACTACCATGTCATCTGCAGATAGGGAGAGTTTGACTTCTTCTCTTCCAATCTGTATGCCTTTAATTCCTTGCTCCTGCCTGATTGCTATGGCAAGAACTTCCAACACTATGTTGAATAGTAATGGTAATAGTGGGCAGCCCTGTCTAGTACCTGATCTGAGGGGAAATGCTTCCAGTTTTTCACCATTGAGTATGATGTTGGCTGTAGGTTTGCTATATATAGACTCCACTATCTTCAGGAATTTTCCACCTATTCCCATTTTCTGTAGTGTTTTGATCATAAAGGGATGTTGTATTTTGTCAAAGGCTTTCTCTGCATCAATTGATATGACCGTGTGGTTTTTGGTCTTGCATATATTGATGTGGTGGATCATGTTGATTGATATACGTTGATTGATTAAACCAACCTTGCATGCATGAACTACTGTATTAGGTTGGCTAGAAATCATTTCCTTTTACTATAGCAACAAAACAATAAAATATCTAGGAATAAACCTAACCAAAGAAGTGAAAGACTTGTATACTGAAAATTATGAGTCACGACTCAAGGGAATTGAAAAAGACACAAAGAAGTGGAAAGATATTCCATGCTCATGGGTTGCAAGAATTAACATCATCAAAATGAATATACTACCCAGAGCTATATACAAATTAATGCTATCCTCATCAAGATCCCAACCACATTTTTTAGGAGAATAGAAATGCTACAAATGTTTATCGGGAACCAGAAAAGACCTAGAATTGCCAAAACCATCTTGAGAAGAAAGAACAGAACTGGAGGCATCACATTCCCAGATCTTACAAATAATGGAATCATTTAGTTTCCCAGTCTTAACAGGGTCTAAGTATTAGAGAGACAGTAAAAGGAGACATTACTCCAGATCTTGGGATTTACATCAGAAGAGATGAATACCTGAAGCCAAGATTACCTGAGCACTAGCCCAACCATGAGAGAAGATTCTAGAAACCCACCCAACTTTACCAGGACCATCTGAGCCAATTACAAAGGAGAATGGACAGTGTGAATACCATCTGGTTAGTGACAATCAGCAGCTGGGAGGCACTAAAGGCAGCCATAAGGCCCAAAGCTCTTGACCCACCAGCTTTCCTTTTTCTTCCTGTGATATAAGTTACTGGGACCTAACCCCCCCCCCCCCTTGCAGGCAGGGTGTGTTTTCTCTACTGGATCTTTAAAAAGTTTGTCCTTGAATTTAAATTGCACCATTAAATAGCTTACCCTGAATTCCAACCCTTCCCCCCCCCTTTTAAAATCTTTCTTTTTCTAGTAAATTTCCATAATTCACTGATGATTCCTATGTCTACTTAACCCTTTGTGTTGGGTTATTTCTTTCCTAACAAGAGAAAGAAATCCCCTTAAAAAAAAGATTGTAGATTATTTGGCATAAGTACTCTTATACTTTAGTCTTTCTGGAGGAAGTGGTAAGAGAAAAGACAAACAAACAAACAAGAAATAAATATTTTCTCATTGCAGTTCGATATTTGATAGTTACCAGGAATGAAAGCAGATTTAACTTCCAGTAACTGTTTTGTTATGTAAGTGACTCAAAGACAGAGGGACAGCCCAGTTGAAGTACATACTGTGTGCTGCACATTACCAGGTGTGCACCTCTGGGGACCTGTAAGTGACTGCAGAAATATAGCCAAGTCCTCCGTGAGTTTGAGTATTTTGTAGTGAATGTGGACAAGATTTGCAAGGTTGAGTGTGGGAGTAGGTGTGGTGAAACATGAACCTGAAAAGGAGAATTTGGAACAGTGCTAGGAAAACTCTGTACTCAAACATTTGGGAAATTAGTTTGATGGCAATAAGGAATCATTGGAACTTGTAAGATAATTTTTACTGTGATAAAATGTATGATGTGAACCATTTTTAAGCATATGGTTCCGTGAGATTTACTTCTTCATGGTGTTTTGTAACCATCATTACCATTTATCAGTAAACCTCTTTTCATGTTCTAAAAGTCAGACTCTGTGATTGTTAATCATTAACTTCCCATTCAGTCTCCAGTCTGACTGTGGTTATCACAATTTAACTGTCTCTATTGACTTTGACTACTTTTCCTCCTGTATCGTGCAAAATTTATCTTTCTGTGACGGGTTTATTTCACTTGGCATAATGTCCTTACAGTTCATCCACATTGCTGCATCTATCAGAATTTCTCACATTTTAAGACTGACTTATCCAGTAACCCTTTAAGGCTACTTGGATTCAATAGAATCAATGATTATACTGTTATTAGAATAGAATCAATGACTATACTATATTCTTAATTTTTTTTGAGAGCCACCATACGGTTTCCCATCGTGGCTATAACATTTTACTTTGATATCAACAGTGCACAAAGATTCCAGTTTCTCCACATTTCTGTTCTTTTTCCTTTGTTTTGTTTTAAAGTAGCCATCCTAGTGACCATGAGGTGTTACCTCACAGGAGACTCGATTTTGCCTTTCACTAGTAATGTGTTATGTCAAGCATCTTTTCATGTGTTTGTCATTTGTCTGTATTCTCCTAAAATTATTTATTCCAGTCCTCTGTCCAATATTGAGTAGGTTTTGTTGTTAGTTTTGAGAAGTTTTCTATATAGCCTGGATATTACCATTTTCAAGTATATGATTTGCAAATAACTTCTCCCATTCTTTGGTCTGCCATCTCACTCACAATCCATGTAACTTAAGATTTTCATGAAATTTAACTTGTCCTTTGTTGGTGCTACTTGTGATACCAGAAAAAAAAAATCACCACTAGATCCAATATCATAAAACTTCTGTCTACTAAAGAAGAAATACACATGGCCGAGAGACATGGAAAATACTTCCCTTCATTTATCACTGGAGAAATCAAATAGCACATTGAGATTCCACCTAACACCTGTGAGAATGGTTCACATAACAAAACAGGAGGGGACAAGTATTGGCAAGTTTGTGGAAAAAAAGCAACTCTTGTTACATTGTTGATGGGAGTGCGAACTGCCACAGTCCCTATGGAAAACAGTATGCAGAGTCCTTAACTGAATAAAAAATGATCCAGAAATACCATTCTTTAAAATTTATTTTTAATTTAATTTTATTTATAAAAAAGGAAACATTGACAAAACCATAGGATAAGAGGGGTACGACTCCACACAATTCCCACCACCAGAACTCCGTATCCCATCCCCTCCCCTGACAGCTCTCCTATTCTTTATCCCTCTGGGAGTATGGACCCAGGGTCATTGTGGGATGCAGAAGGTGGAAGGTCTGGCTTCTGTAATTGCTTCCCCACTGAACATGGGGTTGACTGGTCGATCCATACTCCCAGCCTGCCTCTCTCTTTCCCTATTGGGGCAGGGCTTTGGGGAGGCAGTACCATTCTTAGGCATTCATCCAAAGGATATGCAAACACTAATTCATAGGAACTTATGCATCTCTATGTTCATAGCTGCATTATTCACAATAGCCAAGGAGTGGAAACAACACAAAGGCCCATCAACAGATGACTGCATCAAATTAGTATGGGATCTATGGTCAATGAAATATTCTCTGTAACTGCAAAGATGATACTATATCTTTTAGGATAAAAAGGATAGAAATGGTGGTGGATTATGCTTAGAGAAGTAAGGGCTCCAGTGGGGGTGGGAGGCACACAGACACTTTCACTTAGTGGTGGGTGCAGTGTGGGACTATAACCTGCTATTCATATAATCTTGTAAACCATCATTAATTCACTAATAGAAATGTAGAAAAAGGAAAAAAAAAACTACCCTATGTTTTCTTCTGAGAGTTGTATGGTTTTAGGACCCCACTATTTTTTTTCTACTTTGACATATTTTTTATTGGGGGGGGGATGAATTATTTACAGTACATACAGTCATTGGTACATGTGTAAAATTTCTTAATTTTATGCAAGACATTCTCGACCCAAACCTAGACCCTCTCCACCATCAGGCATCGGGACCTGAGCCCTGCCTCGCCTGCCCCAAGTCCTTACTTGGGTGCAATACACCAAGTCCAGTCTAAATTCTATTTCGTGTCTCACCTTTCTATTCTTATTTCTCAACTTCTGACCATGAGGAAGATCACTTCATATTCATCCTTTGAGATCATTTTTATAAATAGTATTAGGAAAAGTTTTAATTTTTTTTAAATGATCCATCCCAGCATTGTATACTGAAAAGACTGTTCTTTCTAGAATGAATGGCTTTGAATCCCAGTACTCTTGTTAAATAGCATGTCACTATATATACAAAGGTTTATTTCTGAGGTCTCTATTCTATTCCATTGGTCTTTATGTAAGTTTTAAAAATATTTTTCTGATTTATTTACTTACTTACTTTTCTTTCTTTGTTTAATTATCCCAGAGCACTGGATAGCTTTGACCATTGGTAGAGTCTAAACTGATACTTCTTGCATGCAAATCCTGCATGCAAATCCTGTGTGTAACTAATGGGAAATATCCCTATCATGTTAACTCTTTCTTTATGCCAATACTAGACTTTTCAATTTTCTATAGCTTTGTAGTAAGATTTTGTAAGATCAGTTGTTTCTTCAGATTTGTTCTACTTTTTTTGTTCACACTGCTTTTTTGGGTTCCTTGAGACTACACAAAAATTTCCAGATAGCGATTTTTTTTTTTAAAAAATTTTATTTATAAAATGGAAGCACGGACCAGACCATAAGATAAGAGGGGTACAATTCCACACAATTCCCACCACCAGAACTCTGTATCCCATCCCCTCCCTTGTAGCTTTCCTATTCTTTATCCCTCTGGGCATATGGACCCAGGGTCATTATGGGATGCAGAAGGTGGAAGGTCTGGCTTCTGTAATTGCTTCCCCGCTGAACATGGGCATTGACAGGTCGATCCATACTCCCAGCCTGCCTCTCTCTTTCCCTAGTGGGGCAGGGCTCTGGGGAAGCAGGGCTCCAGGACACATGGTGGGGTTCTCTGTCCAGGGAAGTCTGGTTGGCATCATGCTAGCATCTGGAACTGGTAGCTGAAAAAAAGTTAAGATATAAAGCAGAACAAACTGTTGACTAAATTTTTATCTCTGTAAAAAGAAGTCACTGGATGTTTGATAGGAATTTCACTGACTCTGAATATCATTTTGGTCAGTATTGACATCTTAACAATACTGTCTTATAATTCATTAACTCAGGATAAATTTCCCTTTTTGTCTTTGATATTTTTTCAGCTATTTATTTTTTAGTATTTTCACCTTAATTCATTTTGGTATTATTGTAATTTTTTTTATAGTAGTATTGCTCAGCTCTGGCTTATAGTGGTACAGGGGATTGAACCTGAGACTTTGGAGCCTCAGATATGAGAGTATCTTTGCATAACCACTGTACTATTTATCCCCATTGGTATTAGTATGAATGCATCTGCCTCTATAATTTTCTTTTTGGTTTATTAATTTCTTGTGTATAGAAGTACAACTGATTTTTAGATACTGATTTTGTATCCTTACTCTTTCATTGTATTTATTAGCTCAGTGGTATTATTTGATTATTCAGATGACCAAAGTATATTTTCCATTTATATTTGGTTTTCATCCATACCTCCTGAATCATAGCTCCCAGTCTTGGGATTTCCTGAGTGTGGAGAGTGATAAATGTGTCTTGTGTTATATTAACAAGGTGATTTTGGAAAGCAGCTAACGTTAGGGACTGGTTGGCAGAGAAACTTACATGAAATGAGGGTAGTTTAATGCCCTCTCCCAAACCTCCTGGAGGAGAGAGGAACTGAATATTAGATCAATTGCCAAAGGACCTGTGGTGTAATAAACCAAACCCAAACTCGTAATGACGTCTCCACAAAGGCTCAAAAGGAAATGCTATTAGACAACTTCCAGGTTGGAAGTCAGGGGTAACTGGCGCCCCTGGCGAGAACATGGAAGCTCACAATGTCTCTTCCCTACCTTTCCCTGTTTATGTCTTCCACCTGGGAGCTCATGAATAATGCCCTTTGTAATTAATCTATTGTCTACTGCGTAAATGTGTTTACTTGTGTGACTTGTGTGAGCAGCTTTAGAAAATTAATCAAACTTGAGGAAAATGTTTTGGCAACCTCTGATCTATGGTCAGTCAAACAGAAGCACAGATAACAACCTGAACTTGTGACCATCTTCTGAAGTGGAGGGGGCAGTCTTGAAAGACAGAACCTTTAAATTGTGCCGTCTGATGGTGCCTCTGAGCAGACAAAATCAGAACGGAGCAGAGCTGAACTGAGTTCTTGAACACTCTACCTGTGTACAAGAATTCTTTGTTGGTACTGCAAAGCCTCCGCATACACTTATTGAAAACTGGTCTCTAGACACTAAACAAAAGCCCTCAGAGTTGTTGTTAATGGTGATGATGGCAGTGTGTGTGTGTGTGTTCACTTTTTTTCTACATAAGGTGATATTATCTGTGAACAAAGATAATTTTAGTTATATCTTTGCAACTTCAGTGAATTTTCTTTTTCTTGCCTAACTTCGCTGAGTAGAACTTGATAAAACTGAGACATACCTGAGATGGCACAATTGGTCTACCTGTGTTACTCTGCACTTAACCTTCATATGAGTGAGATTATATACATGGACCCAATTGCTTATACGGTTTCTGTCGACTCATAAATATTGGTGGGAAAGAGTGGAAAGAAGATTTCCAGGGTTTTTCCAATTCTTTCAAGTTAATTTAGCAGATGACATTTTGTTTACCAGAGTATATTTATGTATTCAGATGTATGTATATATAGGCCCAAAGCTAGTGAAGAGGTGAGAACCTAATTTCTTCTGAATAATAAGGTGAGAAGAACTGCATTTTATTTGGGAAAGGGGGAAGGAAGAGAAGCTCAAGAAACAGGCACAGGAAGGCTGGTAGAAAGGGGTCGGAGTCAAAAAATAGCTCAAGATTGGACCCCATGCAGTAATGAACAGAAGAAAGCTTTCTGTTCACTGCTATCTTGTCTCAGGTGCCTATGTGAATCTGGAAGTCCATGAAGACAGTTACAGATATAGTTTCTGGAACTTAAGGCAGACCATGGTACATGTGAAAACTTAATTTAAAAAAATATTTTAAATATTTTATTTACTTATTAATGAGAGGGATAGGAGGAGGAGGAGGAGAGAGGAAGAGCCAGATATCACTTTGTTACATGTGCTGCCAGGTTTTGAACTCAGGACCTCATCTTATCCACTGTACCATCTCCCAGACCACAAAACTTTAGATCATAAATTTTACTCAGCTGAAAAATCCATCAGGAACCAATGAGGGCTTTCATTTTTCTAAGGCTTACATTGTCCACACCACACATCAATTAAATTCCTTAAACAGAGGAACAAAATACTTTGGTGTAGAAATAACTTCAAAAAATGAAACCCTACACCTTAATAGAAATTTCTATCTAGACCAGCACAATGCAATAGAACTTTATGTAATGAGGATAATGTTTTCCCTCTGCATTTCTCAACGTGATAATTTCTTAGCCAATGTAACTTGTAATATAGCTAATGTAATTAGGAATCTGTACTTTTAATTTTTCTTAATTAGTTCAAATCTAAATACCATGATTGTTTAAAGCCAAATTAAAAATTAAGCACAAATTGTTATTAACTATGCAATCTTTTCTGGTAGGGGATTTGTGGGCCTTCTATGGTCTCAGTTGCATATTATTTTTTATTAGCTGTGCTTTTTCTTGCTATGTTTTTGCAATCTTTTAAATATATGAAACATTTCTACCAAGAGACCTATATTAAAATAGGCACTTGTGAATTATAGCTTGTCAACCACTGTCCTAGTGTGCTTAATATGGTTACTTTTTTTTTTCTTCTTTTTTTTTTAAATTTTTTATTTAAGAAAGGATTAGTGAACAAAAACATAAGGTAGGAGGGGTACAACTCCACACAATTCCCACCATCCAATCCCCATAACCCATCCCCTCCCATGGTAGCTTTCCCATTCTCTAGCCCTCTGGGAGCATGGACCCAGGGTTGTTGAGGGTTGCAGAAGGTAGAAGGTCTGGCTTCTGTAATTGCTTCCCCGCTGAACATGGGCATTGACTGGCTGTTCCATACTCCCAGTCTGCCTCTCTCTTTCCCTAGTAAGGTGTGTCTCTGGGGAAGCTGAGCTCCAGGACACATTGGTGGGGTCTTCAATCCAGGGAAGCCTAGCCAGCATCCTGGTGGCATCTGGAACCTGGTGATTGAAAAGAGAGTTAACATATGAAGCCAAACAATTTGTTGAGCAATCATGGATCCCAAGCTTGGAATAGTGGAGAGGAAGTGTTAGGGAGGTACTCACTGCAAACTCTAGTGTACTTCTGCTTTCAGGTATATATTTTGCAGTAGTTTATGGATACGTGTGCACATAAGCTCTCTCCCACAGAAACTGGTGTATATCTAGATTATGGGACTTTGTTAGAAAGTGAACTACCTGAGATGAAATTAGAGTGTACTATAAAAGGAAAGGTCTCACCCGAGTAATGAAGTTGAAGGGTTGTCGTTCCACACGTGAAGTCTCTGGATACAGTCTGAGGTGAAGCATGTTGAGGTGGCAATCGTTGCTTTGGTTAGGTTGTGATCGGCGGATGCAATATTATTTGGTTTGGATTGGGAGATGCATACGGGAAAGTGGGCCCTATCCAAGGGTTCCAGGACTGGGGGAAGTAGGGGCTGTATAGTGAAGATGTGAGGTTCCTGCTGTCTTAGGGTTCAAAAAGACAATCGATAGTTAATATTATCATCACATTATTTGTTAATTGGCTTAACTTTGAAAAGTCCCTTTGTTATGGTTTGCTGTACAGTACCCAGTATCTTGTATATAGCTGTGCTATTGGATGCTTCTAATCTACTTGGTCTAGGCTTTTGAGAGAGTCCGCATATCAAATACATAGCCTATATATTAAAAAGATTCAGTTTGTCTTTTTTTTTTTTTTAATTTTATTTATTTATTTATTCTTTTTGTTGCCCTTGTTGTTGTTTTTTTATTGTTGTAGTTATTATTGATGTCATTGTTGTTGGATAGGACAGAGAGAAATGGAGAGAGGAGGGGAAGACAGAGAGGGGGAGAGAAAGATAGACACCTGCAGACCTGCTTCACCGCCTGTGAAGAGACTCTCCTGCAGGTGGGGAGCCGGGGGCTCGAACTGGGATCCTTCCGCTGGTCCTTGTGCTTAGCGCCACCTGCGCTTAACCCGCTGCGCTACCGCCGGACTCCCTCAGTTTGTCTTTTGAGAAACTTTGAGACATACAATTGATTTCCCCCTCTCATATTAATTAACTACTGATTTATATGTCTACATTTTGCTAGGAGTGTACATAAACACCATTCCCACCACCAAAGGTTTTTCTTCTTTTTTGCTTCCAGGGTTATCACTGGGGCTTGGTGCCTGCACTACGAATCCACTGTTCCTGGAGGCCATTTTTTTCCATTTTTGTTATTATTGTTATTGTTGTTGTTGTTGGACAGAGATAAATTGAGAGAGTTGGGGAAGACAGAGAGGGAGAAAGAAAGATAAACACCTGTAGACCTGCTTCACCGCTTGTGAAGCAACCTCCATCCTCCTGCAAGTGGGGAGCCTGGGGCTTGAACTCAGATCCTTGTGCTTTGCATCATGTGTGCTTAACCTTTTGTGCTACCACCTGGCTCCTTTATAGTTACACTTTCAACATAACTAAAAGTAACTGCTACTATCACTTTACTAAGAATTGTAGTGATCTTTCATATTATTCTTATCAAAAAATTTTTTAATTGTACTTCAAGGAAAATCTACCCATTTCAGGTGTGTGTGTGTGTTTTTTTCCACAAAGAAGTAGTTCTCTTTGAATAACTGGGAAAATACTGCATCCCTAACCTTATTTGTGACGATTTACAATAGACATTAACATGTTAAGGCTCTGGTTGGTTACAAGTTGATTCCCCACCCCCCATATTTGCTTCACTACTATGTATGTGGCATTGATTGAGTTTGTGTGTATGTATGTTTTTCCCATCCAAACTATCTGTGGTTAATAATGGTTTACGAGATTGTAGGGCATAATTCCATATCACACCCACCAACAAAGTTCTGTGCCCCTACCCTCCCAGAGATGTGTGTGTGTGTGCATGCGTGTGTGTGTGTGTGTGTGTGTGTGTGTATGTGTGTGTGTGTTCTGTATGCAAGATATATGTATGGCCTGTAACATTATTAATATTCTAAAGATCATGCTCCACAGAACCCACCCTGAGAAATTGCTTGCTGATCCTGCTGATAAGAAGCTTTCTCTAGGAGGAATCACAGAGAGGTACAGGTGGTAATTAAGTGATTTTCGGAAGGAGTGGGAGGGCCTATTATTGAACTAGCTCAGAAGAGCTGTAATTATGGCTCTCAAGAAGGGTTGGTGAGACCAACTGTCCGTGGGATATTCACATACTCAAACACACAGTGAAAGAGACTGACCCTTGGAAGGAAACCCCAGAGCAGCTACGGAAGCCACATCCCCTTGACAACAATGTCAAGCAGACATCGGAACCAGAGGTTGCTCTCAGTGGTGGCTCGAACAGAACATCAGGAACCCACAGACGAGCAACTAAAAGCCACAATACTTCTGTGAAGGAAGGAAAGTTCTTGGCCTACTTTATTTGAGGAAATGGAGAATGACTGGTCCAAATTCATTAGAGACCGAGGCACAGATTTTGAAGATAATATATAGGAACTCAGCTGTTTAATAAGAAGGAAATAATGCCCCTAGAACAGGGAAATTGAACGGCTCGACTGCACTGCTGAACTTTGGAGCATACGTTGACTCAGAAAGAAGAGGCCTCAAGGAGTGCTTTAGCTTATCTGAGAACATAAAATTATTGGATCCGGGTTGGATGTTTTGTTTTCCAAGATACTGATGAGACTGAGTGAAAACGGAACTCGGCACAGAATAATGTTTGGGAGATTCATTCTGTGACAGCAGAGGTGCAAAACATCCTCTGTGAAAACTCCTTTGGTCACAAAAATCTGGGAAGTGGTGCTGCTGGTTGTTGAGGTTAACTTCCTATATTTACCTCCTGCTAAAGCCATTTTCACGACTGCTTTCTTAGCTAGGGAGACAGTATACTACAATAGTGTAGTTCTTTTCTGCAGATGTGTACAGCAACATTCTGTCTCCATAATGACCGCAGCTAAGTTACATTTCTTTCTCCTTTTGATGACTTTTAATAACATTTGAGGCAAGTGGAAGGTGACTGAACAAATTTCCTTTCTTGGTCCAGCACAGCTGGTGGAAAACTAAATTTGTGTATGCCTCTACTCTATTGCAGATTCTTATTCCTACAGACACTGCCTGTGATCAAGAGTTTGCACCTGGATGTAGAAGAGAGCCCCACAGATGTGGGTACAGGCTCTGAACACTTAGCCCAGGGTGGAGTTGGGCACAGGAAGTTGGACACAATTGGCAACTGCTGAAGGAACCAAGTATGTGATGTTAGCATACATTCCTTCTGTCACCGACAACTGATCAGCCCTTTCCTGAAGTCTTGAGATTTTAAGCCGAGTTTCCCCAAACCAGAAATACCTTCACTATATAAAGGGACACATTTCTGGTGGTGAAATGGCATGTTTACTTTTCTTGGACACTCATCAAAGGACCCCCATAGGTATGACTGCCACAGTTAATGATCCCGACAGCCAGAGCAAAGAAGAAGAAGGATGGAGGCAAAACTGTCAGGGCCAAACCATGTTTCTTAGCTAGAAGCAGCAGTGACAAATGAGCATGCTAGTCAAAATGGCCACTGAACTTGAACAAAGAACACAGGATGGTGTGTTGGCTGCTGTGGAATTCCCACTTCGACACCAAGACAATCTTGTTGCTGTTGGTGAGTTTTATGACTGTGATGTCATTGAATGCTGCTGACAACAGAGCTGTTATTCGCAAAATGAAAGGACCTTAAAACTAACTGAGGGAACCCATTATGCCAAGACTGGAGCTTGTCATAAAGTCATCAGTCACTGATGCCTCTAAACTTCTGAGTCAGACCTTAAGGGAAGAGAACTGTGAAAGTTGGGTTCCATTCAGTTGTTTTGATCTGGACTTCTTTACGAGTAGAAAGAATTAAATTGGCCATATGTGACCCTGTATTTCAAGGAAATCAAATCATTCAAACAAGATAATTTAGCCTTACGCACAACAATTCCTCCTTTTCTTTTCAACGCCAGAGTAATGGATTGAGTCTCTGCCTGACTACGTTTTACTAGAGTTTAGAGAATTGTAATAGTTGCATGGTTTCTCTGGAAACACTCCTAAAATGCATTGCAGATTTCCTCAGCTGAAATCACTCCTTACCACTAATATGTTATTGAAATGAAGGACTTAATCTATACCACCAGAGAGGAGAGCAGTGTGGGGCAAACCCACCCGTAGTGGCATAAGTTCTTTCTTCTGTCTTCATTTATCCATCCACTCACAACACAGAAGTCTCTGAGCATCAGCTATATGCCAGGCAATTGCATCGGTCACTGGGAAGAAAATAGAGCCCTAGAAAGAAGCCTAATTCCTGCCTTCATGGAGCTATACATTGCTGGTGGCATATGTTCTTTCTTTTGTTTCCTGAACTCCAAATCATTCTGTTTCCCTCATAAAAGACATTTGTTTGGCGGCAGAAAATACAGTCCTGCAAAATGATAGGTAAAGGGAGTCAGGCGGTCACGCAGTGGGTTAAGGGCATGTGGCTTAAGGATAGCGGTTGGAGCCCGCATCTCCCCACCTGCAGGGGAGTCACTTCAAAAGCGGTGAAGCAGGACTGCGGGTGTCTATCCTTCTCTCCTCATCTCTGTCTTCCCCTCCTCTCTCCATCTCTCTGTCCTATCTAACAACGACGACATTAATAACTACAACAACAATTAAACAAGGGCAGCAAAAAGGAAAATAAATTTAAAAGAAAGGCTAAACAATGCTCATGAGAGGCTTTAAACAAATAAAATAAAAACAAAACCATGCAAAACAATGATGACTGCTGAGCACTGGATCTTGAAAGCACTGTATTTTTAGCTTGGAAATCTACTCATTCACCTGCCCACTGACAACCATCCACAATTGTACCGATATATACAGGACATGTGCTTTCTAGGCAATTCTATTTTTTTATATAATTTTTATAATTTTATTTTTTTAAATTTCTTTATTGGGGAATTAATGTTTTACATTCGACAGTAAATACAATAGTTTGTACATGCATAACATTCCCCAGTTTTCCACATCACAATACAACCCCCACTAGGTCCTCTGTCATCCTTTTTAGACCTGTATTCTCCCCACCACCCACCCACCCCCAGAGTCTTTTACTTTGGTGCAATACGCCAATTCCAGTTCAGGTTCTACTTGTGTTTTCTCTTCTAGGAAACTCTAGGTGTGCTCTGGTGAATTTTTCTGTGGCATATTATTTTTTACATAGTTTTTTTTTTTTTGAAGCATCATTTGTTAACTATTTCACCATGGCTATACTTACAGACCGAATGATTTAATTTTACAATTGTGATATAAGTGCCTTTCAGCTTTGGGAAATACTGTACATAGACTAGGTGAGAAGCTCATTTCGATAGAATTTTTTCTTTGTCATGGGCATGACCCAGGCACAGTCCTGACTCCTACCGTGCTGAGAGAAGTTTTGGTGCTTCGGTGTCTTTGTCATTGTCTTTCTATCTAAAAAAGTTGGTCCAGAGTTGTTGGGGATGTTCATAACTTCAGGCTTAATATTTAATCTGTACCTGAAAGATTCTGTCTCTAGTAAGCTATTTGCATATTTCTCAACCATGAATTAATGAACAACAGCTCTTGGATAGCAACAGAAAAGATGCAGAAGTCTTAACCTGTGATAGAGGAGAGGAGATTCAAGGACTTACTGCTCTACAGCAGTCATTCACATGCTGCATTTAAATCTACATTTTTTAGACCCAATTACCATTCCTTACCTTGTTTAAGCCATTTAATAACTTACCCCATGATTTGTTCTTTTTTCTGCCTGAACCTACCCTTGAGATCTCAAGTTTCTGATATTTTGTGAACCTTGTTAATAAAATGACTCTGCCCCAATAGGAGGGATTTTGCTGGGGTCTACAGTGCTGTGTTTCCAGGGAAGTCACCTCCAGATTCTAAGTCAGACATGGATCTCGTCTTTGACCCTGACAACATGACATGAAGTGATGACATTCCAAAAAAGAAAAAAAGAAGGGCAAGAGTATATAACATAATGGTTATTCAAAGAGATACTCATGCCTGACACCCTAAAGTCCCAGGTTCAGCCCCCCACACTACCATAAGTCATAGCTGAGTAGTGCTCTGGTAAAACAATATATATGTATGTATATGCATACATACATATATATGTATATATATATCACTGTTGTCTGTATTTTGTTGCCTTTTTCCTTCATAAGTAATAGAAAGAGAATAAAAGAATTTACCATTCATCATCTAGAATTGATTTTTGAAATCTGTGTGTATATTTTATTAGATGAAAGCATGGTTTCTCTTTGTGAGATAGTCATGGAATATGTTCCTTTTGAGAAAGTTAAGAAACCATTGATGCCCCAGAGGAAAAAAAGCAAAGTGCAAATGTGTTCTTGTAATCTGTATGGCCCAGAAAATTTAAAGGGATCTTTTCAAGCTTAAGTGTCATGCATCAAAATAAAGCAACTTATTGTAAGAACATTAGGACTATATTGTAAGAGCATTAGGACTAGCAGATCATTCATAGTAATTCTCTAAAATTAGATTAGTTCTCAACACACCTGCCTATCTGTGTCTTGAAAGTCAACTGGAGAGAATATTATCTTCATTGATTGCCTCATATTCAGATTCATGTCGATATATATTCACAAGTGCATTTAACAAGAAGGAAGTGTGTAACATTATGACTATTAGGAAAATAAGGTCAGATCCTTGCTATGGAAGAACTCAAGAGTCAGAGTAGACATCTGTAGCTTCCTTGAGGTAGATATATGAAATAATATCATTTGCTGAACTGTCAACCCAGCAATTAGAAGGGTATGAGAATGTTGCATGCTTACAACCACAAGAAATTCTTCACCATGAGTCATCTACAGATATATCCAAATACATGTCCGCCTCTTGCTCGAGCAGGGTGAGCATTATATTTTCCCTGGAAGTCACTGGTTGGCCTAAATGTCGAGGTTGATTTGTTTTTATGCTGTAATGGGGAAGGTAGCTTTTCCACAAGTACCAAGAAGTGCCTGAACTTGGATCAATGCCCAAGTCTAAAAGGTAGGATAAGGAGCTTTTGAAATTCTCTCTCCGGGGCCAAGTGGTGGCACACCCGGTTGAACATACATGTTCCAATGCACAAGGAACTGAGTTCAACACCATCCCCCACCCCCCGTCCCCATCTGCAGGAGGAAAGCTTCACAAGTGGTGAAGCAGTATTGCAGGTGTCTCTCTGTCTCTCTCCCTCTCTATCACCCCTTTCCCTCTCGATTTCTGGCTGTCTGTATCTAATAAATAAATAAAAATAATAAAAAATTAAAAAAGAGAAATTCTCTCTCCCTCTTTTCTCCCTCTCTCCTTCTCTTTCTCTCTCTCTCTCTTCCTGCCTCCCTCTCTCTCCCCCTCTCTCTCTTTCCCCTACTGTGTGCAAAATCCTTTACAGATTAAGAGTCTGTTCATCTTTGAAACATTCCAACTCTAAGAAAGAACATGCAGTTCATGGTAGGGTCACCATAAAGACATACATAATTACTTTGTGAACTCTTGGTCTTTAAAAACTGCTTGTTAAAAATCAGAACAAGCTTTAAATGGTAGATTCACATGTGTCTCACCTTTTCTGAACACTATCAATCCCTCTCACATCTAATGTTTATTACGAAAGTATCTCAATGTTTATTAAAAAAGAAGAGAAAAAATTTTTGTATCATTTCCAGGCTAGTCTTAGTCTGAAAAAGAGAAATTCTGAGATAGTAACTCAAAGGAAATAAAAGTCTGAAAATATGAACGTAAATGTGGGGAGGAATAAGGAAATGTGTCCTCTCAGATATATCAATAAGGTATATCACAGCAGAATTTGTTACATATGTACTTTTTTCCCTTAGAATTTGAGTTTATTTTCTGGAAAATTCTTTAGAATCTTGGAGTATTGGAATAACAATATTATAGTGGATTGTGAAGTCTTGGACATAGAAGGCAATTTTCTAGTTAATGATTGCAAAGATATATGCTATTTTCACAGATGGCAACATTAATATATGGGAGGAGAAAAGGAATCGTCTTGGTAGACTTATTACTTATTTAGGTTACATAAGTATGTATATATTCAGCCATTAAAAACAATGATATCATGCCTTTTTGGGAAAAAAATGGAAGGAATTTGAGATGGTTATGCTAAGTGACTTAAGTAAGGAAGTCAATGGTTTCATTCAGATGTGGAATATAAATAACTGCAACCAACTTACAAAAAAAATAAGTGTAACCAAACTGACTAATTCTGGAAACTACGTCAGTCACAAGAGGGAACAGAGGAGAAAGATGGGGTGGGGGAGCAGAGTGTTTTTGATAAACATGTCAATGAAACTGTAATGGCTGGTGTGATGACTACTACCTGCATTCACAATACACACATAAATGCGAAGCTATACTACTGAAAGTTTATATTATTATGAATCAGTGTTAAAACAACAGCAAAAGATTAAGTTCCTGATCTGCCTGTGCAGTGAAGTGATAAACATTGATGTCATACTTGGGAGCTGGACCTTTGCTCCCCAGGATTTGACCCAGGCTTTTCACCCCTTGTGAAATAAACCATTAAATAAATACCTGGTGAAAAATCCATCACTTGGATTCAATATCTTCTCATAAAAATATCTGATTGGGCTGGGCTCTTTCTGTGGTTCTGGTTACGAATGTTTCTGTTACTCACCACATGCAGCTGTTGCAATTCAGGGAAATGCTTCTCTTTTCCAAGGCTGGGAAAATTATAATTCCTGAACAAAGCTCTTTCCTGCCCAGATGAACTGGAGAGTCAAACACATGATCCCTCCACTGATACTTCCCACTATCCAGTAGGCCGTTGAAATTAGTGTGTACACTTGTAAAACTGATTCTTTTTGAAATGTTTAAAGTCTAGATTTATGGAAAAGAAGATTAACCAATTTGTGTATTGGTATGGTCAGTGCAGATAGAATCAGTAGAGGGAAACCAGGGGCTCGAACTGGGATCCTTATTCCTGTTTTGTGCTTTGCGCCATGTGCACTTAACCTGCTGTGCTACTGCCTGGCCCCCTGAAAAATTATACTCTTCAAATTACCATTTTAAGTTGAAAAGTTAAAAGCGATTAATCTATTCAAGTATGGGTTGTACCTTCCAGAAATATTATAGAACCGATTTAACATCACCTTTGGGTAATTTTTACCACGGCAGCAGTTTTGAAAAACTACCAAAGTAACTTGGCTATATTGGAAGACAATAAAGGCAGAGAGACTACTGCTTTCTGTCAGTGTGAGTGGAGTTAGGGTAATGGGGAGGGGGAGGCTGGTCTGTAAGATGTCAGCATCAGTATTTCTGCTATCACCGTGTTCTGGCCTCCGCCTCAGTTATTCTGCTACTGAACTGGGGTCAAGGCAGAAAGAGAAGGCATCAAAAACAAGAAATAAAAGTCCCAGAGATTTAACTTTTTGCTACAGACACACTAATATCCTTAAACTTGATCTATTTTACTCCCTCCCTCCTTCCCTTCCCTCCCTCCCTTCCTCCCTTCCTTCCTTCCTCCCTCCCTTCCTTCCTTCCTTCCTTCCTTCTTCCCTCCCTCCCTCCCTCCCTTCCTTCCTTCCTTCCTTCCTCCCTTCCTTCCTTCCTTCCTTCCTTCCTTCCTTCCTTCCTTCCTCCCTCCCTTCCTTCCTCCCTTCCTTCCTTCCTTCCTTCCTCCCTTCCTTCCTTCCTTCCTTCCTTCCTTCCTTTTCTCTTTTTTTTTTTTTTTCTTGTACTTAGGGTTAAAGTTTATTTCAAATTTTATCATATCATGTATCTACTGCGAACACATAAAGGATGAAAGTGAACCAATATTCTTCACTGTTATTAGGCATAGGATGTGATGATAAATGGAAGCAAAAGCAGTATTTTTTAATTGGGGGATTAAATATTTATTCATTATTCTTATTTTATTAACTGGATTGAGGGGTAGCGGTTTAACACATAGGCACAACATCTCATCTTTTCTTGACTGGTATCCAGGAGACACAGCAGGTCCTTGTGTCTCTTCATCTTTCACCTCTCCCCCTCTTTCCCCAGAGTTCTTTGCTTTGGTGCAATTCACCACACCCAGTCTAAGTTTCAACTTGTTCTTTGTTCTTAAGTTCTACATGTAAGTGATTGGTATTGGTGTTTCTCTTCCTGGCTTGTCTCACTCAACACAATGCCTTCAAATTCTGGCCATGTCCTCTTTATCTTTATGAAAAGCAGAGACAGGTGGAAAAAAATTAATCTACTGTTACATACTAGAAATTAAGGACCACTTTCCATTTTCCTTCCTTCCTTTCCATTGCACCACCTGCAAGACCACCCTTCCTTCCTTCCTTCCTTCCTTCCTTCCTTCCTTCCTTCCTTCCTTCCTTTCCTTCCTTCCTTTCTCCCTTTCTCTTTATTTTTGTTATCATCTTACTGAGGGGTTAGCAGTTGTTAACATATAGGTACAGCTACTCATCTCCCTGTGATAGGTTTCCTGCACAACACTTTCACTTTCCGTATTCCTAAATAACTCCCACTACCACCTTCATCAGTTGTCATGATTCTCTGTTTCTCTCCTTGTGTGAAAATTCAGGTGCCCTTATCTTTTCTCTGGCCTATTCTTACGAAACATTCTCCCATAAAGACATTTTCTTCAGTATATGGTTTATAGGATCCAAATCAAGTTATGGACCAGTCTAGAAATCAAAGTGGAGAGGAACAATATGTGGGCCAGTACAAAACTTAGCTGAGGGGTCTTCAGATTCTGAGACTGATAGTGTGCATATCCTAAATCCCAGAACATTGAGACCTGATCAGTTTCTATGCATTCAGGGTTTTTATTGACAATGAGGAAAGCTTTTGACTATCATGCAGCGACTTTCAAACTCAAACATTAATGAGAGTCATGTAGAATAACCCCTGAGTTTCTGATTCAGTACATTTGACATAGGATCCACAGATTTGTTATTCTAATATTGTCCAATTAACCATCAGGTTTCTGAACCAGAGACTACATTTGGAAATTAGGCAAACAGTGAATAGTAGTAGATACATATGTGACAACTCATAGGAATTTACGATAAAGAAAATCATGTTATCATCCTAACTATCAAACTCAAGCAAAAAATACTATAGTCTTGGGCCCCTTGAAATATGCCTAAATTGGACTTCCTAATTTTCTATCCCCCTAAGATCCCTAATCTCATCTGTTCTGTTCCTACTTTTTGGTTCCTGTTCATTGACCATTTTGTCTCACCTGCCACCTTCCAGACACCAAACTGCAGATGTTACTGTGATTTGATCCTGACTTCCCTGGGCAGATGACCTCACCAATGTGTCCTGGTACCTCACCTCTCCAGAGCCCTGCCCCTAGGGAGAGATAGAAACAGATTGAGGGTATGGACCAACCCACCAACTCCCAAGTCCAGCAGAGAAGCAGTAACAGAACTCCTACCTTCTGCATCCCCCAAACAATTTTGATCCATACTCCCAGTGAGGAAGAAGTGGTAGGAGAAAGAGGATAAGAGGGCTCAGAACTCCATTCCATCAGGATCCACAGAGAGAGGAGGAAAAAGAGAGGGACATTTGGATGTAGTAATAAGGTCATGAATGGCTTGGAGGGGAAGGGAGGATTGAACCCAGAATGAAAAGAGGGCAATTATGTACAGATCGAGACAGATAGTTGTAGCGATGATAGTTAACCCCTGTCTGCAACCTTGGGAGGACTGCGGTGGTTTGTAATGGAGGGATTCCCCAATCAATTCAGAGCTCTGGTGGTAGGAATCATGTGGAATTATTCCCCTGTTGACATATAATTTTGTAAATCAACATTAAATCACTAATAAAAAAAGAGATCATGCTGATTCTGGTCAAACAATATGTCTGTGACATCCAATTGATGAGATTATTTTAAGATGACTTTATGTATAAGGCACACACACATAAATATATATATATATACATATATATATTACTAAGTGCTGTACAAGTGTAAAATATTTTATATTACATTAAACTTTTAGGATTACATTGGTCTATCATCATACCACCCTGAACATCTCCAGTCTCATCTGATATTGGAAGCTAAGCAGGGTCAGGTTGATTTGTACTGAGATGGGAGGGTTGCTTCGAATACTCCAAACTATTTTTCTTTGTGCTGATGAATTAAGTGATATTTGTCCCTGTAAACCACTCAATTAGCTAAGTGAGGAGTCAGTGACATTTAGGACCAATGAGATATATATTACATGCTGGAATAATTGAAGTATTTAATTCTTTTCCAGCTTGTAGTTTACATTAGTAAGTACAAACTCTTCCCCACTATCTGAAAGTAGAATATTCCCATAAAAAATTATTGACTGAATTGGTGTAAAGTGAAGGAATTTCCATTAATTTATATGGAAACAGTTTTGAGATTGCCCAGACTCCCAAAATAACCTACAAAGTCATACAGAATAACTCATAAAAACCTAAAATAACAGCACCACACAGTAAAATCAGGAATGATAATGGTAAACACATAGTCTGCATGAAGCAGTTCCTGGGAAAGGAACTTTGGCATTGCCCCCTCACTACTTGGGGTGCTCACTGTAGTGAAGGCAGCAACTGTTACTAACCAAATGGTAAAATAAGATGATGCAAACACTTTTTCTTCTTTGAGTTCTGCAGATTTATTTTACTACGGAAAAAAAAATGCCTGCATCTGAATCCCTTGTCACTGATTTTGGACTCAGTTCAATTCTTAATTGTTTAATGACTACAATTAGAAATACAGTAGACTTAATTCTATCGGCTGGAATCACACACAATTTGATTTTGACACAGATGATGCCTTTTAAAAATTTTATTTATTCCCTTTTGTTACCTTTGTTATATTGTTGTTGTTGTAATTGATGTCATTACTGTTGGACAGGAAAGAGAGAAATGGAGAGAGGAGGGGAAAACAGCAAGAGGGAAAGAAAGACAGACACCTGCAGACCTGCTTCACCACCTGTGAAGCGACTTCCCTGCAGGTGGGGAGCCGGGGGCTTGAACTGGGATCCTTATGACAGTTCTTGCGCTTTGCGCCACGTGTGCTCACCTCACTGCGCTACTGCCCGACTCCCACAATTTGATTTTGGAGGTCTTAATAGTTGGACATTTGCTTTTGTCTCCACATGATGCTTGGTTGTCCACCCAGTTTTCTTCACAGTCACCATACTTTTGCTGTTATTTTTTTTCTTTATTTCATACTGTGATTAGGTTTGTTGTCAATTCAGATGTTTTACAAATTCCCCTGAACTTGATTTCCAAGTATCAGTCTGTGTGAACTATTTAAATCACTCCTTCTGGGAAACACCTTTGTGTATTACACTGGTTTTCAAGTTCAGTCAATTTCTATCCTTCATTATCTGTTTTCTGATTTTGCTTAGAACCTTCCTTTTCTTTCTTTCTTTCTATTTGTTTGTTTTTTTGTTTGTTTGCTTGAGACAGAGGCAGAAAGGCAGATAGAGAGTGCAAAGAACCAGAGTACTGAAGCTTCCTTCAGTGTGGTTGGAGCCAGGTTCGAATCTGGATCATGCACATGGCAAAGCATCACAGTCCAACTGAGCCGTGTCACCTGACCTAACAGTCTTCATTCTTGATTTTATTTATAAAAAAATATAAATATCGACAAGACCATAGGATAAGAGCGGTACAATTCTATACACTCTCGACTACCAGGGTTCCATATCCCATCCCCTCCCTTGATAGCTTTCCTGTTCTTTATCCCTTTAGGAGCATGGACCAAGAATCATTATGGAGTAAATGATTTATTTAACACACAAATCTGAGGTATTTCAGAATTGAAACTGCTTCTCTGCTGAACATGGGCATTGGCAAGTTGATCCATCCTCCCAGTCTGTCTTTCCCTGGTGGGGCAGGGCTCTGGAGAGGTAGAGTTCCAGGGTACATTGGTGGGGTCGTCTGCCCAGAGAAATCAGGTTGGCATCATGGTAGCACCTGCAACTTGGTGACTGAAAAGCCTTAAAATATAAAGCAGAAAAAAATTGTTTAATATTCAGGGACCTAAAAGTGTACTCTTCTGGTGAACCTAAAAAGAACAGCAATGCTACTTAGGATTTTACATTTAGATTCATTATCAAGAAGTTCTTCTTCTATTCTCAGGTTTCTAGATGAATATTATCTTGTCAGTCTAGATCATTTTCTATCCTATATAAGATCTACCAATATTAATCTAGATTTTTTATACCACATGTATTTTAACGCGGTAAACTACCTCAGATATTTCAGAAGTGTGTGCCAAGTAAATCCTGCTTTGAAAATTAGCTGTCGGGAGTCGGGCGGTAGCGTAGTGGTTAAGTGCAGGTGGCACAAAGCACAAGGACCGGTGAGAGGATCCCGGTTCAAGCCCCTGGCTCCCCAACTGCAGGGGAGTTGCTTCACAAGCGGTGAAGCAGGTCTGCAGGTGTCTATCTTTCTCTCCCCCTCTCTGTCTCCCCCTCCTCTCTCCATTTCTCTCTGTCCTATCCAACAATGAAGACATCAACAACAACAACAATAATAACTACAATAATAAAACAACAAGGGCAAAAACAAAGGGGAAAATGAATAAATAAATATTGAAAAAAAATAGCTGTCAATGACTGTGAAAAAGTGTATGGATAATACCAATACCACTTTGTCCTGCTACCAAATTATTACATACATGTTATATTTATTTATTTAATTAATTTATTTATGTTTTATTGCCACCAGGGTTATTAGCTGGGCTCAAGGCTGTACTACAAATCCACTGGTCTTTCTACTTTTTTCTTTTTTAATTAACTTGGATAGAGAGAAATTGAGTGAAGATGAAGAGAGAGAGAAGGAAAGAAAGATAGACACCTGCAGACCTGCTTCACTACTTATGAAGCAGACACCCCTAATCAAATGGGGAGCTGGGGCTCAAACCCAGATCCTCGTCCTTGGTAATACTGGGTGCACCACTTCCAGGTCCCCTTATTTTTTATTTTAATAAGAGGGAAAGACAAAAGGAGAGAAAGAGAGAATCACACACATACATTTTCTTTTTTTTTTTTTAAGGACTTTTCTTTTTACATTTTTATTTATTATTGGAGAGAGACAGAGAGAAATTGAGGAGGGAGGCAGAGAGGGAGAGAGACAGAGAGACACCTGCAGCCCTGCTTCACCCCTCATGAAGCTTTTCCCTTGCAGGTGAGGACCGGGAGTTTGAACCTGGGTCCTCGCACACTGTAATGTGTGTGCTTAACCAGGTGCCACTGCCTGGCCCCTACATGTTCTTACCTTCTTGTTTCTTTACCTACATTGCAGATTTCTAGAAGGAACATGCATATGCCTTTGTCCTGAGCACAATGGTACAAGATGGGCACTGAGTGAACATATTTAAAGGAGTGCACTAAGGTGATAAGCCCTCCAAAGTGATGGCATGGAAGTGACAAAGGAGTTTGGCAATTTTTGTTTGAAGAGTTCAAACTGAAACACAGTGTCTTAAATAAGTTAAAGAAAGAGCTAAGCAGTGGGAAGAGCACACTTCCTTACATCAGCCGTACAATCTTGGCTATGTTACGTGATTTTTCTAGTTTGAGAGACTAATCTATAAAATGAGATTAATGATTCCTTTCACAATTAATTAGACTTAATAAAAGCAAAGCACCCACCATATGATAAATGCTTAAATGTAACTAATTTCCTTCCCCTACTCTGACTCCAACTCCTTCTTCTTCTTCTCCTCCTCCTCCTCCTCTTTCTTCTTCTTCTTCTTCTTCTTCTTCTCCTCCTCCTCCTCCTCCTCCTCCTCCTCCTCCTCCTCCTCCTCCTCCTCCTCCTCCTCCTCCTCCTCCTTCTTCTCCTTTTGCCTCTAGGGTTATGCTGGGGCTTGGTGCCTGCACTACGAATCCACTGCTCCTGGAGGCCATTTTTTCCATTTTGTTGCCATTGTTGCTCTTGTTGTTATTGCTGTCATTGTTGTTGGATAGGACAGAGAGAAATAGAGAGAGGAGGGGAGACAGAGAAGGGGAGAGAGAGATAGACACCTGCAGACCTGCTTCACCGCTTGTGAATCAACCCCCCCAGCAGGTGGGGAGCCAGGGATTCAAACTGGTATCCTTACACCAGTCCTTGCACTTGGTGCCATGTGCATTTAACCTGCTGTGCTACCGCCTCGGGTCCCTTCCCCTTCCCCTTCCCCTTCCCCTTCCCCTTCCCCTTCCCCTTCCCCTTCCCCTTCCCCTTCCCCTTCCCCTTTCCCTGCCCCTTCCCCTGCCCCTCCCCCTCCCCTCCTCCTCCTCCTTCTCCTCCCTCTTCTTTTAAAGCAGAGCACTGATCAGTTCTGGCTATGATGCAAGGTAATTGAACCTGGGATTTCAGAGCTATCTATGCTATCAACCCCCACTTTTCACTTCTCTGAAGGTAATGTTTCTTTCTCTTTCTCTCTCTCTTTCTTTCTTTCTTTCTTTCTTTCTTTCTTTCTTTCTTTCTTTCCCCCCTAGGGTTATGACTGCGGCTCAGTGCCAGCACTATGAATCCACTGCTTCCTGGTGGCCATTTTTTTTCCCCCATTTTATTGGATAAGACAGAGAGAAGTTGTGAGAGGAGGGAGAAAGATAAACAGACACCGGTAGACCTGCTTCATCTCTCCTGAACCGTCCATCCTGCAGGTGGGGAGACTGGAAGCTCAGACCCAGATTTTTGCACTGGTCCTTGTGCTAAAGCTAATGTTTTATATGTGGAACTAAGTTGCACTTAGAGATCTTACCCATACATAATATATGGCATTTTTAGCTCATGTTAGACTATATACAATGGGGTTGAGCACTGATTTTTCTTTCTTTTGATATAAGACATTTTACAAGCATTGTTTTATGTCAGTCACCATTAAGTGACATCCTGAGGTATCTTTTCTTGTCCTGAGCTCACTCTTAAGAGGAAGCTCTTTAACATCATGCTGCCTTCTCATACAAAAGACTATAAGAATATTGGTTTTCTTCACAAAAATAATCTGGTGTTGGGTGATAATTCTGATATAGGTCTAGAATGTTTCAAGTCTCTCCAGGGATTTTGTTATGGAAGTAAGGGATACATCGGTGCTCCATGTAGGATAGGGCCTTACATGGTCTTACAGGGCCAGAAACACTTTGATAAGGAGATTAGAGAGTATTAATCAGAAGAGGCCAGCACCAGATCCTGGGCAAATCAGTGAGGGTGCTTATAAGATATGAATCATGTTCATTATATGACCCACACTTAAGATTCTGAGTCTGTCAATGAAGTTGGTCAAATTGGCAAAAATATCAGCCCTGGTCTCTGTGAACACAGGAGAGTTATAAAATTGCTCTGAGTGGAAAATTTAACGCAAGCAGAAATTGCAAGTTTGTAGCCAACACCATCAAGCAAACTGAAAACCAACCAGAATATTAAAAAAAAAAATGACCACAAACCATGCAAAGTGTTCAGGTTTGTAGTATAAAGAAAAATATTCAGATGCCAAAGATTTGATTTATTAAAGAACTGAGTTCATACAAATGCATAAAATTAAACAGATGCTCGTAGAAAATCTATGCTCTATACATTTTGCACAAGGAGAAGACTATGAAGGAAAACTCCATTTATATAAGGAAGTTATGATCACTATGATTTATTAGGCAATTTCCCTACATGCAGTACTGTACAAGTACCAGGCCCAGCATGGAACCCTCACCAGGGAGGAGAAATCAAGATGTGGCCAGAGGGTGTGGAAAATGTCTGGATTCAAGGGCATGTTTGTCTGCAACTTGGCAGCAAAGAGACCAAGTAGGGAGCTTGGACATCTTAAAGAAAACATTCCCCTTGGGCTCCAACAGCTAAACAAGGGATCTTTTCCCAGAGGAGAACTATTCACTTCACAACTCATTCTCCTTTCCTACAAAACACAAGGGTTTGACGAGACCTTCCACTCCCCTTCCCTGAAGGCTGAAGTGGTCTCGTTTGCTACAGACTAGCTCCCACAAGCTCTTACAACAAAAGTGTCCATCTCTCCGGAGGCCCTGTTCTCTGAGAAGTGGTTCCACGTACTACCCTGATTCCACTTTTGCACCGAGTTACACAGAATTATGCTTTAGGGATGCCAAAGCAAAGAAGAGGATATGAAACCATATTTGTTGCTAAAACCGTATTTATTTTATTTACTTATTTGCTATGCTGTGTCACAAAACGAGCCAAGATTTGGTGATGCATAATACCATCACTGAAGGACCTCCCTGAGGCAAGATTTTATTCAGAGAGAGCGAGAAGCACCGCACTATCCCTACTGCTTCATGGAGTCCCTTCCTCTACTACCCCTGAGTCATTCACTCATGGTGCTCTCTCATGGGGTACTGGGACTTGCGAATAGTAAAGTGCGCACTCTTCCGGTCCCTGGTATGTACTTTAGTTTGAAAATATCTAGAAGCACTGTTTTGTGAGCCTGGCTGCACCCTCTAGAGGTGATTGTATCTGGTAAGCTTCAAATATGTTAAGGGAGACTCATTTAAACAGGCAACGAGGAATTAGATCAGATCTCTTCCAGGAGTCCACCTCATGCCTTTCCCCAGGTCATTCCATGACATACTGCCTGCCAGGTAGAAGGGTCATCTAGGCACTTGCAGCAAATTGAAAATTTATGGTGGGAGCTCAACATGTGGGTACCTTTAAATGCTTAATTAGAAATTAATTCAACTTGTATGTGAAGTGTCTGATATATATCTATATCTATATATCTATATCTATATCTATATCTATATCAGACAGGCCTTATTTTATTGTTCTTTATTATACTCAGATGTGTTTGTGTCTAGAGAGGGAGGGAGAAAGCTCAGGAAAGAGCCCTGCTGTGCCACTTACTATGTTTTATTTATCTTTCTCTTGAAAAATAAGTGCAGGGCAGATGCTCTGCTGCCGAGTCATCTCTCTAAGCCCGGACTTGACATTTTACACAAGACCCTCCAGAAGTAAAAAGATGGCAGTGCTCTGGAGCCTCAAGTGGTGGTTAGCACTTTTCACAGATAATGCTTTCAATTAAAGTGTGTGCATTATTTAAATATAGTGTCACTCTACACTTAATAGACTACAGAATAGTGAAAACAGAACTTATATACACTTGGAGAATGAAAGAATTCCTGTGATTTGCTTGATTTTTATATTATCTTGGTCGGGAACTGAACCCATAACACCTCCTAGGTATGACTGTGAAATATCTCTGCCCCACAGACACAAAGAATTCCCTGAGTAACTTTGGTCTAGAAAATCCATTCCCTCTTTTTTTTTTATTTTTAAAGTTGAAGGCAGTCCACACTCTACTAGAAGAATTTTCAGTTCTATGATTTCTTTCCATCTGTCTCTCTCTTTCTATTAAAAAAATTAAGGATTTTTTTAAAACAATTTTGATTTACTTATTGTATTTGATAGGACAGAGAGAAATTGAGAGGGAAAGGAGATTGAGGGAGGGAGAAATACCTGAAGCTTCAGCACTCATGAAGCTTTCCTTCCTGAAGGTGGGGATGAGGGGTTTGAACCCAGGTCCTGGTGCATTTAACCAAGTGCACCACAGCCCAGCCCCCTCTCTGTCTCTTTCTTTTTTTTAATTTTTATTTTTTTAAGAGTTAAAAAAATTATTTATTCCCTTTTTGTTGCCCTTGTTAGTTTTATTGTTGCAGTTATTATTGTTGTTGTTATTGTTGTCGTTATTAGTGGATAGGACAGAGAGAAATGGAGACAGGAGGGGAAGACAGAGAGGGGGAGAGAAACATAGACACTTGCAGACCTGCTTCACCACTTATGAAGCGACTCTTCTGCAGGTGGGAAGCCGGGGCTCGAACCGGGATCCTTGCTCTGGTCCATGTACTTCGCGCCATGTGTGTTACCACCCAACCCCCTCGCTGTCTCTTTCTATCTAAAAAAGTCACTGTGGTATTTTATCTAAAATGTCCACATGGCCTTGCAGAAGCTGATGATGAACCTCCATGTCTCTCCTGTACCTGCTCCGTTCTCTGAGTTTCGGTGCCTTCAGAGGATGAATAACCTCAGACTCCATTGTTTGACTTCTCCTTCACCTTCTTCTACCTCCTCCCCTTTCTTCTTTTTTGTTATATTATTGTTGTTATTTCACCTTCTGTTTGAGAGTTGAGTCTACTCAGAAAAGGCTTCTTTAAAAGACTGTGGTTGGCAGTGGTCTACAACTTCACCTTTCTCCAGGACAGAAGCCAGTACACTAAATCCTCCACTAACCCATGTTCCTCTTCCACCATAAGATAGTGGGTTCCCACCCTAAGTTACAATCCCTCCCCACCTCTCTCTTTGAGTCCTTGCTAACGCCATAGACCTACCTTATCTAGGTTTCATCCTGTATTGTCCCTTTCTTTGTGTGTTCAAATAAATTTTTATTTAGAGAAATAAGTAGTAAACTGAGTTTGACTTGCTTTTAGTAGTTTGCAATGCCACCCCTATATCCTCATGATTTGGAATAACTTTTGTAAGGATGCCTTTATTGGAGGAAATGTTGATTTGCATGACTTGCTATCACAGATGTACAGGTTCACATCTCTCTATGAGAGATAGGTGTCAGTACATCACACCCTCTGCCAGCTGTCTCTTTACCTACCACAGGACAGAGTCCTCTCCACCCCATTTATTTTTTAATTAAAAAAATTTTTTTTCCTTTTGTTGCCCTTGTTTTATTGTTGTTGTTGCATAGGACAGAGAGAAATGGAGAGAGGAGGGGAAGACAGAGAGGGGGAGAGAAAGACAGACACCTGCAGACCTGCTTCACCGCCTGTGAAGCAACTCCCCTGCCAGTGGGGAGCCAGGGGCTGGAACCAGGATCCTTATGCTGGTCGGTGAGCTTCGTGCCACGTGCGCTTAAGCCGCTGCGCCACCGCCGGACTCCTTCCACCCCATTTTAAGTTCCATTTCATATGCTCCCTTTAAAGTGCCAGAACTTGTCATAAGCATATCAACTTAAGGTTTTATCCTGTAGTTGCCTTTCTTTTGCTTTTTAAGTCCTACCTGTGAGTGAGACAGACCAGTATTTAGCCTCCTTTTGGTTTATTTCACTTCAGATGACTTATTCGTTTATGTTTCACTCAAGTATTAAGAAGGGAATTTAAGATGGGACTTCCGGGAGGCGTGGCCATGAACGAACTGGAAACGAATCAGATGTCCACGCGAAACTATCAGTAACTCTACACATATAGACCTTTCCAGAACTCACCAGCTACAACGTGGACATCCGCAGCCTCAGCCACCAAGCTGTAGATGCCGTCATGATTCCATCCTGACTTCCCTGGGCAGATGACCTCACCTACATGTCCTGGAACCTCACCTTCCCAGAGCCCTACTTCACAAGGGAAAGATAGAAACAGGCTGGGGGCATGGCTAGACCTATTAACATCCATGTCCAGTGGAGAAGCAATTACAGAAGCCAGAACTCCTATCTTTTGCACACCCTTCTTCTCTTCTAGCGTTTGCCCTTCTTCCATAGCCAGTCAACAGCATCAGGTTGAGCCTGATGTAGAGTTTCGACACCTCCTTTGAATCTGGAGAGGTGGCAGTCGTTGACTATGTGGGTCATAGTCTGTCTGGAGCTGCAGGGGCAGTTCGGGTCGTCTCTGGCTCCCCAGCGATGGAACATATGGGGCACCGGCCATGGCCTGTTCGATAGCGACTGAGGAGGGCCCAATCGTAACGTGCTAGGTCAAAGCCGGGTTGACGCTTGCAGGGGTCTGTGATGAGGTGTTTGTTCTTGACCTCAGCTGACTGCCAACTCTGTTTCCAAGAGTCTGGAACAGAGAAGTTCAGTGTAGGCGTAGGGACGAGACGTCAAGCGTTGGACAGGGTGGGTGAAGATATCCGCGTATATTGGCAGGTCCGGTCGAGCGTAGACGTGGGAAATGAACTTAGATGATGCCGCATCCCGACGAATATCTGGCGGGGCGATGTTGCTAAGGACTGGCAGCCATGGAACCGGGGTGGAACGGATGGTTCCAGAAATGATCCTCATGGAGGAATATAATTTGGAATCGACCAAGTGGACATGGGGCTACGGAACTATACTGGGGCACAGTATTCTGCAGTGGAATAGCATAATGCCAGAGATGATGATGGTAGTGTGGAAGCGCTCGTGCCCCATGAGGAGCTGGCCAGTCTTACAATGATATTATTTTGCACACCCAAAATAATTATAATCCATACTCCCAGTGGGGAAGAAATGATAGAAGGGAAGATGACTAGGGGGCTCTGAGTGCCAACTTCATCAGGAACCCTAGAGAGAGGAGGTAGGATAGAGGGGCATTTGGATGTAGTAATAGGTGCATGTGTGACTTAAAAATAAGGCCAAATATATATAGACAGATAGTTGTAGAAATAATAGTTAACCCCTATCTGTGACCTTGAGAGAACTGGTAGCTTACAATGGAGGGATTGGGGATCCAGAACTCTGGTGGTGAGAATGTTATAGACTTGTACCCCTGTTATTTTGTAATTTTGTAAATCAACATTAAATCACCAATAAAAAATAAAGAAAAAAAATACAATTTCATCATTCCTTATAGCTGAGTGGCATTTCATTGAGCATATATCCCACAACCTCCTTAACCACTCATCTGTCCTTGAACATTTGAGTTGCTTCCAAATTTGAGCTGTTGCAAATGTTAGAGCTTCTTCCATCTGTGATTTCCCTGCTCTGGACCAACTTCTTTAGATACAGATAGAGAGAAGGAAAATGTCAAAACAAGGAGAATTCTCCCAGAGCATTACTGCTTCACGTAGTGTGTTAGAAGCTTGAATCTTAGTATACCAGGTCAATTACCTTGCAGACCCTGTTTGACTTTCTAATTTGCAATTCTAGGATTCTTCTGAGCTTAGGATAAGGAGTAAGGAAAATAGAGCAGCTGTTTCAAGTGAAATAACTCATTCTCTTTCTTTTTTTCAACAAGTTTTTCTTTTTTCCTTGTCTACATAGTCACATTCACTGATTTTTTTTTTTTTAGTGGAAAATTTTCCCACTATTTACCTACTCTGTTCTCCTGCTGCCTTAAATGAACATACTAAGGAAAACAAACAGGCAAATAGTTGCCTCATCAAAGCACCTATTTTTCAAAGCAACCATTTGAATTTAAGTAGATACAGCTTCTAATTTCATTTTCACAAATTGACAACATTTAATTAATGTGTCTGAGTTTCTATTTTCTCACTTACTAAGCAAGCAAGGATAGCAATAACAAACTCAAAATGCAAAGACATACTTTTGGTCTATATATACAAAAAAAAATAAGGTGAAAATTATTATTATGATTATGACTTTTCCAGAGCACTGTTCAGCTCTGGCATATGGTGGTTTGGGGGGTTGAAACTGGGATCTTGGAGCCTCAATCATGAGAGTCTTTTTGCATAACCCTTATGCTACCTCCCCAACCTGGCTAAAATTATTGACATGAGATATGTCAGTTAATAACTGTACTGAAAACCTTAACACCCCAACAAAGTGACAAAAAGAAAAAAAACCCAAAATCTTAAAAGATCATTATTATCATATTTGAGATGATAGTTGATAAATAACTGTTACAATTCAGGCAGACTTTTAAATATATATTATATTTATATATAGGTACTATCTGAAATAGTTTTGAACATACAAGGAAATAATTCATGTTCCTTATTTCTCCAATGCTTATACATAAAACTGATGCACTTCAAGCTCTCTAATTGGTTAGTGTTTTTTAAGTTCTCTGTCTGACATAACTATTCACATCATGATGTTTTATCTTTCTTCATGAATGGACTCAAGGTCACGGTCACAGCCTCATACAAGCTGCAGCATGGTACTGTGTAATGTTATTGACAATTCTGAGTAAAGAGAAGTTTATCACCTGTAAAAACCCTTTAATATATAAATATATATTTATATTCAGACCCCACATTATTCTATCACTTAAATCTCCATTACTGAATCAATGATTATACTCAGAAGCAGTACTATCTGGATTATTTCAGGAGAAACTCACTAAAAGGAAATTAAGTTAAAAGTGGTGGTCATATATATTTTCTCTGAGAATGAACAATTTGAAGATAACAGAGTCTATTTTTTTTTATTCTTTAAATTAGACCAGAGCCTCTATTCCAGTGTAAGGAGCATGGATAGAATTTTTGGCTAATTTATTTACTTGAATCCCTTGTGGCCAGGGAGCTGGTTCAATGGGTAAATCACATGCTTCAACAATCTGAGACCTTAGCACTGCATGCAACCAGAGTGATGCTGTAGTATCCACCATGCTCACAAGTGTAAGGTGAAATCTGAATGTGGTTTTTAAATTGCAATTTTCAAATAACAAGTGAAGTTGAGCATTTTGTCATGTGTCTGTGGGATATATATATATATATATATATATATATATATATATATATATATTCTTTAGAAAACTGCTTATTTAGATCTTTTACCCACTTTTATTGGGTTACTTGTTTTTTGCTGCTGAGTTGTTTAATTTATTTATATATGTTTCATAGCAATCTCCTGTAAGATGTGTGATGTAAAAATATTTTTTCCCAATTACTGAGTTACTTTGGCTCCTTGTGAAATTCTCTTTCAATGTGTAGATACTATTTAATTTGATGTAGTTCTGTTTATTTAACCTTGTTTTAAATTCTCCTGTCCCTGGAGTTGAGTTTCTGAGTATATTTATGATGGCCTTACATCAGCCAAACAGGAGATGACAAGTGTTGGTGAGGCTGTGGAGAAAAAGAAACTTTGATACACTGTTGGTGGGAATGCACATTGGTGCAACCCCTATAGAGCATAATAAGGACAATCCTTATACATATAAAAATGACTTATATCCAATGACCACGAGAACACTAATTTGAAGGGATACTTGCACTCATGTTCATAGTTGCATTATTTGAAAGTTAATGAGTAGAAGAAACTTAAATGTTTTACCATGTGATTGAATAAAGAAGTTATGAAATATATTTTAAATGGAATATTATTTTGCAGTGTTAACAGATTATTTTGTATCATTTGGAACAAAATGAAAAGAGAGGTGATTATTCTAGGGAGGTATATAAGGAGGTTAAAGACAACTGCTGGATGGTTTTGCTTATTTGTGGAACATATATAACTGAAATACATGGACTTACAAAAAAAGAGAGACATGTAGGCAAACTGTCTCTAAATCTTTGTGAAAACTATGGATGTCATCTGGGGTCTGAAAGGACACAAAACTTTGGGGATGAGTGTAATGTGTATCTTGGTAACTTTGTAATCTTGTAAACTATTACTACTAATTATAATAGAATCATTATTATCATCATCATACAAGTAGTATAAGAAAACTATCATCATCTTCAAAGCAAGGATGTATGATGTTCAATTTATAAAGTAATAAATTATCAGAAGTCTGCTCCTCATGGGGCACGAGCGCTTCCACAATAAGATCATCATCTCTGGCATTATGCTATTCCACTGCAGAATACTGTGCCCCAGTATGGTTCCGTAGCCCCCATGTCCACTTGGTCGATTCCAAATTATATTCCTCCGTGAGGATCATTTCTGGAACCATCCGTTCCACCCCGGTTCCATGGCTGCCAGTTCTTAGCAACATCGCCCCGCCAGATATTCGTCGGGATGCGGCATCATCTAAGTTCATTTCCCACGTCTACGCTCGACCGGACCTGCCAATATACGCGGATATCTTCGCCCACCCTGTCCAACGCTTGACATCTCGTCATCCAATCTGGTCCCCTACGCCTACACTGAACTTCTCTGTTCCAGACTCTTGGAAACAGAGTTGGCAGTCAGCTGAGGTCAAGAACAAACACCTCATCACAGACCCCTGCAAGCGTCAACCCGGCTTTGACCTAGCACGTTATGACTGTGCCCTCCTCAATCGCTATCGAACAGGCCATGGCCGGTGCACCGCTATGTTCCATCGCTGGGGGGCCAGAGACGACCCGAACTGCCCCTGCGGCTCCAGACAGACTATGACCCACATAGTCAACGACTGCCACCTCTCCAGATTCAAAGGAGGTGTCGAAACTCTACATCAGGCTCAACCTGATGCTGTTGACTGGCTACGGAAGAAGGGCAAATGCTAGAAGAAGAAGAATCAGAAGTCATAAATAGCATTTATTAAGCCACTGTGTTTTTCACTAACATGTATTTTCAGAGTCTCTTGTGAGATTCAGTTGTCAAAAATAATTTATAATATTCCATACTTAAATGTGTAAAATACTTCTAAACTTGAAAATAAAATTACATGTTGTGACTTTAAGATTATGTTTTAAAGAAAAAATGATAACCATAGTTAATTAAGTAGTCATGGGTATGGAATGTATTGTTACTGTATTTTTTGCATAAGGCCATAAAATGAAAACTGTATTTGGAATTTGTGGGGAAAGGGAAGTAGACCTTACAATTAAAAAATTCCTTGGGTACTCCCTTTAAATAAATGATCTCTACTCCATTTACTTTTGTCAAAGAAAGCTTTTGACTTATCGGTTAATTGAAGGACAGAGTTGAGAATATGTTACTCATTTCTTATGGTAAGATTAACTGATGAAGGCATATACATGCAAGGAATTGATGAATTGATGGTCTACCATATGTGAAGTCATGCAGAAGTTGTCCTCCTACTTTTTTTCTTCTCCTCTTCCTCCCCTCCCCTCCTCCTTTTTGGGAACCTATCCTGATTCACTACTAATATGTTTAAAAAAAACTAAGGAAGAACTTGTCTAAACCTCATTTCATAGGAATGGAATTAATCTCACTATAAAAACATGTGTGGTTGTGTGTGTGTGTGTGTGTGTGTGTGTGTGTGTGTGTGTGTGTGTGTGTGTGTAAACTCTGGAACTCTGGAAAACAAGCAACATTGAACTCAGCAGTCATGAGGACTGTGTAATTCATTCTGGGAAAGAACTTCCCTCTGCCACTCTAAGAAGGAATCTTGGTCACTTTCATCAACTATCAGTTGAACACTTTAAATTAAGCACATTGAGACCCACCAAAATTTCCTTGAAAAGGAGTGTAAAATAAATTGTCAATAGAGTTAAAGACACTACCCAGAACTAGAAAAGTTGAGAAATTATAGCATTTCTTATATAATGAAAAATAAGAGTTAGAAAAATAAAGTTTTGTGGAAAAAATTTTAAGAGTTCTGTTCAAGTGAATATATTAGAAGGAATTATTACTATCATTTTATTTGTATTTTTTTGTATTTGTATTTTTTAATATGATACATGCCACTTAAGAAATTGAATATGGAAGAAGAAAAATCATATGCTTTCAATTAAAATAAATTCTCTTAATATCCCAGAGTACTGAAGTATTCTGTGGGCTCCTGAGCAATAAGTGTGGTTTTTACTTTTCTCATAAAGAATGTGCTGCATTGTGCCCCCAGCTCCTGCTTGTGGTCTGAACTCCATGTAAATCTTCCAGTTCGTTTAAAAGAGGAAGGTTGTTTAGCACCTGCTTGAAATAAATTTCTCTTTCACATATTATCAAATCATGATGCACTGAACCTTCACATCTCAGTGGTTAAAACCACAGTGGTTTATTTCTAATTCATGCTATATGATTATATACATACCTTGTTCATCATGGAGATTCAGGGATCTAGCTATTGAGACTCATGCCAGATGGAGAGAGAGTTCTGGTATCAAAGCTGAACTTAGAACTCACTCACATCAAACATTGATAAGAATAGTTCAAATCGATGGTGTTTACAGTCAACCATATTTATACCCCTTTCCCATATTAGGGAGTTTCCCTGATCCAGCTTTCTGTTCCTTTTCCAGCCATGACATCATCTCCCCAGACAAGAACTTGGATCCACCTGCATATCAGATTTCAGGCTCGGGGAAAAAAAAAGCTAGTATAGCCACAGGCCCTTCGGAATATAACTAAAATATGCCTACTAGCTATCTACAAAATGGAGGACCCCCCCAACTCTTCATTTGCACTATTCCAGCCTTTATGTTCATGATTGTTCAATAATTTGTTTGGCTTTGTATGTTAACTCTCTTTTCAGCCACCAGGTTACAGATGCTAGCATGATGCCGACCAGACTTCCCTGGACAGACAACCCCACCAATGTGTGCTGGAGCTCTGCTTCCCCAGAGCCACACCCTTCTAGGAAAAGAGAGAGGCAGGCTGGGAGTATGGATCAACCTGTCAATGCCTATGTTCAGTAGGGAAGCAATTTTAGAAGCCAGACCTTCCACCTTCTGCATCCCACAATGACCTTGGGTCCATACTCCCAGAGGGATAAAGAATAGGAAAGCTATCAGAGGAGGGGATGGAATATAGATATTTGGTGGTGGGAATTGTGCAGAGTTGTGCCCTTCTTATCCTATGGTTTTGTCAATGTTTCCTTTTTATAAATAATGAAAAATTTAAAAAAAGAATAGTTATGTGATACTGGGAAATCAGGATGTATAATTTTTTTTGATATTTATTTATTTATTCACCTTTATTGCCCTTGTTGTTTAATTGTTGTAGTTATTATTGTTGTTATTGATGTAATTGTTGGATAGGGCAGAGAGAAATTGAGAGAGGAGGAGAAGACAGAAAGGGGAAGAGAAAGACACTTACAGACCTTCTTCACCACTTGTGAAGTGACTCTCCTGCAGGTGGGGAGCTGGGGGCTCAAACTGTGATCCTTATGCTGGTTCTTGGACTTTGCACCATGTAAGCTTAACCCACTGTGCTACTGCCCGACTCCCATAAACTTTTTTTTTTATACTCATCAAGTTTATTGCTGGAGCTTGGGGCACACTCCTGGTGGTCATTTTCCTTCAGCATTATTAATAAGACAGAGAAAAAATGATAAGGGAGGGGAGATTTAGAAGGAGAAAGAGAGAGACCTTTAGCACTTGCTATCCTACTCATGAAGTTTATCCCTACATCTGGGGACCACAGGCTTGAGTTCAGAGCCTTATTCATGATAACATGTGTACTCTTCTGGGGGAGCCACTACATGACCTCTGTATAATGTTTTTTTTATTACAACCCACCAGAGAAATCACTAATCAGAAACTATTTATTTTCCAGAAACACAAAATATGATTTCTGGATAAAAAAAGAATTTTTAGAAGTTGATTTTAATAACACTTCAAAATAGACTAATAGTAATGTTAATATTATGTTTAAACCCACTTTAAATCTAAAATATGGGGAGGCAGGGAAGCATGACCATGGAAAAGCAGCTTCCCTTGATCAACTATTTAAAGCAATGAAAAGTCACCTGAAAACTCTCTAAACTACAACTGGAATTTCTCCTGAAACTCATTTAGTTCCAGGTGGGTGTAGGATATGGAGTCACTGGGTGTAAAAGTGGTGAGGGAGAGATGCTCAGGACTTAAGAAGCTGTGCTTAGTGACATATGACATAATTTTGGGAGTTATGCAATGATCACATTGTTGGTGGTAGGAAGCTGGTTCAGGTGCTTAAGTTGCGTACTCAGGGGCAAAAAGATATTGAACTTCCCACAAGGACTCCCCACTGTTTAAAGATAAATCTTTCTGAGAACTAAAGCCCTATGATTTACTCAGGCCCCAGCAACCAGCTAGGAATCCTGGCCAACTTCCAGTGGTGTGGCCAAGGAACAGGAGCTGCAGCATCTCACTCTGGATCAACTACTTAAAGCAGTGAAAAAAAAATTAAGGAGAGGGCAGGGAGACAGCACAATGGTTATGGAAACAGACTCTAGTGCCTGAGGCTCTGAGGTCCTGGTTTAAGCCTCACACCACCATAAGCCAGAGCTAAGCTCCAGTAAAAAAAAAAAAAACAGTAAAGAGAGAAAAAGAAAGCAAAAGAAAAGAAGGAAGGGAGAAAGGAAGACAAAGCTAAAAACTTGGCAATTATAACTAGGATTAAAAAAAAAAAAGCGCTTATCCACAAGTAGGTTAATTGAAAAGCAGTGAGGGAGCTATTCAGGCTCCAAAACCCAGATAGGAAAACAATTCTGGTTGTTTTTGGAACAGTCAGGAAAAAAAGTTTTCCAATGCTATTAATTTCCAGGGGCTAAAATCACAGCATCAAGAACCTATATTGACATCACAGGCACCAAACCAGTCAGTGTCATGTGATAGAGTCCGCCCCCCTTACCACTAGCCCACTACGATATGTAAACAGAGAAATACAACATCATAGCCTTCCAGCTCACCAACAGAAGCAATAACATTCAAACTTAGACATTGAGCAGTGCCTGAAACCACAAATGACTAGACAGACATACCTAGAAAAAAATGACAGACAAAACTCATTATAAAGGCACTTCAAGAAACAAAACTTCACATACAAATACAAATTCAAGAACTGTGATAATTTCAGTGAAGAAAACACAGAAAGAGAAAAAGAAACAAAAATGTCTAAACAGAGACACAGGGTGTGAAGGACACTGAATACAGTTTAGGCTCAGGTAGAATGCAATGAGTGATAAACAGCTGGGACAAATAATCAACAAGGAAATAAAGGTTTTAAAGGAAGTCATAGATAATATGAACTTAACAGATATATTCAAAACCTTTCCTTCCCAAAGAAAATAATGTATAATTTTTCAAGTTCACCTAGAACATTCTCAATGATTCACCATATATTGGGGCAGAAAGACCGTCTAAATAAATTTGTGAATGTTGAAATAATAGAAAATACCTTTTCCTGGCAATGAGGTTAGTAATCAACCACAGAAAGAAAAAAATAAATATACTAAAAATATGGAGAACAAACAATATGCTTTTGAACAGCACCTGGATCACTGAAAAAATAAAAAGAAAACTTATTAATACTTTAATATTAAAACTTAATGTTACTTAAAGAGAGGATCACCTGAGAACACAACAAGATAAGACAAGCATCACTCCAGGAACCCACCAAGCCACAGGTGAGTGCCAAACACGTGTGGCTCATGGACAGAGGGACTTAAGGTGAGATTCCTGGGGGTAAAAGTCCATATCTACTCAGGAGCATCTGGTACCAGTCAAGCAGTCTGCCAGTTGAAACACCACCTTCATCTGAGTTTTATTAGCAAAAGCTGCTGAAGGGAGGAGAACTTAAGTCTCACCAAGTTACAACTATGGGTCTCCACTGCTGTTACCCCCCCAGGGGAAGCCCTATACTGACATGGGGGTAGGTGGGTAGAGAACTGGCCAGGTAACCCTGGAGAAAAATCTATGCTCTTGGTGATCAGGAGGTGTGGTTGTATAGTAAGAGCCTTTTCACATCATTCTCGTTATAAATTAGAAACAAGGGTGAATAATTCCTTCAGAAATTAGGATTTATTCAGAAACACAGCCACAGGGTGTAGCTTGACTCAGGTGCAGCTAGGGGTGAAACCTGGGTTAGGCCCAGGATATTGGACCCTCGGGGCATAGAATAGCTTTGCATAGTCACTGTGCTATCTATCCTCCAACCTGTTTTATCTCTTGGTCAGGAGTGAGTGATTAAGACTAACAATCTACTTGGGGTCAGGCGGTGGCGCAGTGGATTGGGGGCATGTGGCGCAAAGCGCAGCAACCAGCTAAGGATCCCAGTTTGAGCCCTTGGCTCCCCACCTTCAGGGGAGTCGCTTCACAGGCGGTAAAGCGGTTCTGCAGATGTCTATCTTTCTCTCCCCCTCTCTGTCTTCCCCTCCTTTCTCCATTTCTCTCTGTCCTATCCAACAATGGACAACATCAACAATGGCAATAATAATAACCACAACGAGGCTACAACAACAAGGGCAACAAAAGGGAGAAAAATGGCCTCCAGGAGCAGTGGATTCATGGTGCAGGCACTGAGCCCAGAAATAACCCTAGAGGAAAAAAAAAAGATTAGTAATCTACTTATAGTTAAAAAGGCCTCAGACTCCTGTAGTTTGTAGAGAAGACAGAGGAGATAAAAGGGCTTAACAGCCATTTTGCTTCACCTCAGTTTCTAAAATTGTGAATTTTTACTACTCTACTTAGACACAAGCCAATACAGGCATGTGGGATTATTAAATTGAAAAGTACTGAAAGAGGGACCTCATATCACACCAAATACAACAGTTAAACCCAGAAGAAACATTGGAGAAATGAACTAGGACAAAAAAGTCCAGATAAAAGCCCCTAAAAGATAGAGGCATATAAGAATGAAGACAACATACAAACACTAATTGATGTAATAGTTACAGAAGTGAGGAAAGTATTTGAAGGTAAAAATACTTAGAAAGGGTCTGGATGATGATGTACCCAGTAGCTCACACATGTTACCATAAGCAAGCACCCAGGTTCAAGCTCTCAGTCCCCATCAGCCGGGGGGGGGGGGGGTAGTTTCACAGGCGGTTAAATAGTGCTGCTGGTATGTTTCATCTCTATGCAAAAATTGCACAATCTAGATGAAATGGATGCATTTCTAAAATCAAACCACTTACCAAGCTTACCCCAAGGAGAATCAGATAGCTAAAACAGGCCAGTCACTAGTACAGAAATTGAAACAGTAAAAATAATAAAAAGAATCTTCCCACAAATAAAAGTCCAGGCACAGATGGTTTTACTACTGAATTCTATTAAGATTTTCAAAGAACTAACACTGATTTTCCTAAAATTCTCCCAGAAAATTGAAGAGGTGCAAGCAGTACCAAACACATTCTATGAAGCTATAGTACTCTGATCTCCAAAGCAAGAAATAACTCTTCCAAAAACAAAAACTATAGACCTATATCCCTGATGAGCATTAATGTGAAGAGCCTGATAAAAACTCGGCAGATTTTGTCAAACAACCTATCAAGAGAATAATTCACCAGACCAAGTGGCTTCATCCCTGTAAGATAGAGATTGTTCAACATCCACAAATCAATCAATTTAATCCACCATATCAACAAAAAGAAAGATGAAACATGTAGGCTTATATCAATTGAAGCAAAAAAGGCATTTGACAAGCTCCAACATTCCACTTCTGATAAAGACACTCCAGAAACTGGAAATAAATGGGAAATTCCTAAACATAATAAAAACTATTTACAACAAACTTACAACTAACATCATTCTCAACTGAAGAATAGCTGACAGTTTACCCCTACAATCAGACAAAGGAACCAGACAAAGATATCCACTGTTAAAATTATTTTTCAACATAGTCTTTGAGGTCCTAGCTACTACACTCAAGCAAAAAAAAAAAAAAGACATCAGAGGTATTCATATTGGAAAGAAAGTAATCAAACTATAACTATTTGCTGACAACATAATAATATATCTAGAGAACCTGAAAGGTTTGGACAGAGTTTAGACAGAAACCTCTTGGGAATAATCAGTGAACTCATCAATATCACAGAATACAAAATTAATACACAAAAATCTGTGGCATTTTTGTATACAGATAAAGAATCAGTGGAAAAAGAAATGAAAGACTTAATCATATTTATGGTAAACCCCCAAAAGATAAAATATTTTGGGAGGAATCTCACAAAGGAGGCGAATGACCTTTTCAGAGACAACTATAAGATATTGTTAAAAGAAATAGAAAATGACACACAGGAATGCATGGGCATTTCTTGTTCCTGGGTTGGAAGAACACCTCTACAATCCTGGTGGAAATGTAAATTGGTCAAAGTCTGTGGAAAACAATCTGGACTTTTCTTAGAACACTAACAATTGACCTATCATTTGACACAGCCATTTCTCTCCTGGAGATTTATCCAAAAGAAATAAAAGTACCTACCTAAAGAGATCTATGTTCATAGATCTCACCTATGTTCATAGCAGCACAGTTTATAGTAGCCCAAACTTAGAAGCAACCCAGATGCCCAACAACTGATGAGTGACTAGCAAAACTGTGATATATATATTATTATTCAGCTGTGAAAATGAGGAAGTCATTTACCTCATCTTGGATGGAGTTTGAAGGAATCATGTTAAGTGAAATAAGCAAAAAGAGAACAAGTACAAGATGATCTCACTTATATGTGAACTTAAGAAACAAGGATAGAGGGAGTTGGGCAGTAGCCCAGTGGGTTAAGCACAGGTGGCACAAAGCACAAGGACCTGCGGAAGGATCCTGGTTCAAGCCCCTGGCTCCCCACCTTCAGGGGAGTCACTTCACAGGTGTTGAAGTAGGTCTGCAGTTGTCTGTCTTTCTCTCCCCCTCTCTGTCTTCCTCTCCTCTCTCCATTTCACTCTGTCCTATCCAACAACAACGGCATCAATAACAACAACAATAATAACTACAGCAATAAAACAACAAGGGCAGCAAAAGGGAATAAATAAATAAATATTAAAAAAGAGAAACAAGGATAGAATGGACCGATGCAAAGTGAAACTCACAGCAGGTGTGGTGTAACACACCTAAGCAAAGGACTGAGGAAGAAGTGGAGGACAGAGGGTAGAGAAGGTCTTGGGTCTTGATGAATGGTGGTGAAAGAGTATTTAAATTGGGAGTGAGAATGTTTTGCAGACATGTGTCGCAGAGAGATGAGAGATTGTACTCATTTGTCAACAACTGTACTATAAACCATAAAGGCCCTAACAAAATTATTGAAATATCTATGTTATTGACATACCGGAAAACTGGCTCATATTTTGGGTATACATGCTAAGTACACAAGTAACACATGAATAACATCAATCATCATATGTTTACTATGTCTCTAGTCATTAATAAATGTTAGTTTCTGGGAGTCGAGCGGTAGCTCAATGGGTTAAGAGCAGGTGGCGCAAAGCGCAAGGACTGACAGAAGATCCCCGTTCAAGCCTCCGGCTCCCCACCTTCAGGGGAGTCGCTTCACAAGTGGTGAAGCAGGTCTGCAGGTGTCTATCTTTCTCTCCCCCTCTCTGTCTTCCCTTCCTCTCTCCATTTCTCTCTGTCCTAGCAAACAACAACATCAATAACAACAACTATAGTAACTACAACAGTAAAACAACAAGGACAACAAAAGGGAATGAGTAAATAAATATTTTTAAAAAATGAACATTAGTTTCCATGCGACTAAAGGTAAGTAATATTTTCTGCCCTCTAAAAAACTTGCTTAGCCAAAACAAAGACAGGAGAAAACTTTGCTGGTGTTGAGGAGATGGTGTAGTGATTATGCAAAAGAATTTCATGTCTGAGACTCTAAGGAAGCAGGTTCAATCCCTGGCAATACTATAAGCCAGAGCTGAGCAGTGCTCTGGTGGCGGTGGTGCACTGGGTTGAGTGCACACTTTTACCATGTGCAAGGAGCTGGGTTCAAGCCCCTGGTCCCTACCTGCAAGGGAGGGGGAAATTTACAAGTATTGTAGGGCTGCAGGTGTCTCTTTCACTCTCTCCTTCTCTAGCTCCCTCTTCTCTGTCAGTTTGTCTCTGTCTCTATTAAAAATAAATATCTTTTAAATGTTGGGAAAATTTTTTGTTTAGCTTGAGGGAGAAAAATACTAATGCATTTTTTTCTGATTAATTTCTATCCATTTATGGAATGTAATGAATGACCATCTAATTTATTAGACATATCCTATGTCATTTTCTACTTGCCACTTTCACCTCTTCTCTATTTTCTTTTGCTTAACAGCTTTCCACTCTTTATTTCTGGCATTTCTTTGCCTTTTTCCTTCATCACCATGATCTAACATATTTCTGTAAGCTAGGTAAAGCCTGCAATTTCCTCTACCACAGAAAATTGCTTTTCATTCCACATTGGAAGATAAAAGGATTAAAATGCAAACAAAAGGTTGAAGTTTCTGCAGGTTATACCTGTGTGACTGGATTTCAGCTAAAATGCAATGAATCAATCCATCATCAAGCACAAGTGACCGATAACAGAGTCTTTCCTGTTTCCTAGGTGTAGCGGGTGTGAGGGGAACATGCGAATGGAAATACTAAGAGGCCTTCGGGCAAACAGAGAAGGAAGGTGAAGGAAGTACGAGTTCAAAACAGAAGGGGATCTGGGCCTGCCCAAATCTTGAGGGTTTTGTCCAGGACAAAAAGAAGCATTATCCTGAAGTATCTGTTGAGTGCAGCTGCAAAACTAAAGCATCTCTAAATGATTTATGGAAGGACTCACATGATTTATGAAGACTTAAAAAAAAGGAAAGAAAAGAAAAAAGCACGCAGCTGAGTTTCTATAAAGGAGCGCTTTCCCCCCAAGGATTTTTGGAATTTAATGAGAGAAACAGAATCTACCATGAGAGATAATAAGGAAATGAGACTTTCTCCCGGACATAGTAGAACTGATGTATTCTGATACTCTGGCTTCTTAAGCCCTCCACCAAAGCCAGTTCCTCATTGTTCCCTAAACATGACTTGGAACTCTTCCACTCTGTCCATCACCCTGACACCCTTTCTAATACGGATCATCCCCATTTTCTCTGAACTTTTAGTCTGCTGGGAAGGTCTGCCCTGGTACTTCTTTCTCCCCTCATTTCCCACCACTGCTGCTTGTTGAAATCCTATTACACATCCTTCAAGTCTTCATCTGTCACACTGGATCTCTTCTACCTCCCAGATTTCATAACACTCTTCTCTAGTATCATTTAAATTTTTTTATTATCTTTATATAGTTATATAGAGAGAGACAGCCAGAAATGGAGCGGGAAAGGGATGAGAAAGACAGAGAGACAACTGCAGCTCTGCTTTACCACTCGTGAAGATTTCCCCCTGCAGGTGGGGACCAGGGGCTCAAACCTGGGTCTTTGTGCACTGTAATGTGTGCACTTAACCAGGTGTGCCACCACCCAGCCCCTGTTACTCTGCTCTAGTCTCTCAGTCATAGTATATAAGATGTTTTAATATGTTATTGGTAATATACATATATTCTAGGAATGTTTTATTAAAAAATAAAAATTAGTGGTCTGGGAGGTGGCACAGTGGATAAATCATTGGACTCTTAAGCATGAGGTCCTGAGTTCAATCCCCAGCAGCACATGTACCAGAGTGATGTCTGGTTCTTTCTCTCTCTCCTACCTTCTTCATAAATAAATAAACATATTAAATATTTTAAAAAATTAAAATAAGAAAGAGTGGTGTCTAGATGGGTCTAGTTGAGCAATGTGTGTGCCATGGTATGATGCATATAGGTAACAGATAACAAAGGAATTCTCATCTTCTAGTTTACTTCTGCAATGTCTGTGTAGAGAGCGGGAGTTGATTTTGTCTGCTTGCCTAGCACATAACACAGTACTCAGTCTATCAATAGTGACAGTGGAGTGGTAAGGGCAGACAATGGTGGTGTAAACAGACCTGATTTGGTTCATTAATTACAGCCCTTTCTGTAGACCTAACAATTAGTACCTTGCAGTTGTCTCTAGTCCAGTCAATCAGAGTTTGCGCATAAGAGTTCTATGGGGAGTTGGGTGGTAGCGCAGTGGGTTATGCGCATGTGGTGGTGCAAAGCACAAGGACCAGCAGAAGGATCCCTGTTTGAGCCCCGGCCTCCCAACCTGCAGGGGAGTCGCTTCACAGGCAGTGAAGCAGGTCTGCAGGTGTGTATCTTTCTCTCCCCCTCTCTGTCTTCCCCTCCTCTCTCCATTTCTCTCTGTCCTATCCAACAATGATGACATCAATAACTACAACAATAAAAAACAACAAGGGCAAGAAAAGGGAATAAATAAATAAAACAAATAAGAGTTCTACTGATCAGACTGGCTGACTTTATGATGGCCTTTTTGGTCAATACCAGGTCACCCATCATCTGGGGGCCCAGTCATGGATTCACCATAGATAAGATAATATGGGCCTAGGACTCTAACAGATCCCTCTCCTCACTACCACTGGTCACTTCCAAGAGGACCATCATCAGAAACCCGGCCCCCCTTACCCCCCGCCCCGTGGATCTCTCCAGGACCTTGCCCTCACTATAGAGCAACAATGGGAGGGACTCTCCTACTCTCCAAAGGGAGGTTGGCTCATCCTGTCATGCAACTTGAGAAAGACGGGTCCTGAAATGAAGGCAGCCTGGAGTGTTCCCAACTGTGGCCATGAACTGTGAGCTCAGACTGACAGGGACTCAGAAGTTACTCAGGCTCTTGTGCTAATATGAATGTATATGGGTCCTGGATCAGATTGATGGGGCAAACACTTAATAGTATTTATATATTTTCTTCAAGTTTGCAAGCAACTCTCTGCCATAATCCAACTCTCTAGTACTATTGTCAACTCTGACTACATCTCCCCAAATGATATTTTTGGTTCACCTCCATGTTAGCTATCAAGCTCAAGTGAAAATTATTAACGTCATAGGCCCTGAGGAACATACATAAAATAGACTTTCTAGCTCCTTTCCACCCTAATGTCCTTATTCTTACCTACTCTATTCCTACATTTGGGTTCCTATTTATTAAGCATTTTGCCCTAATTTATATCTTACCATATTTCACCCACCAATTTGCAGATGCTATAGCCTATGATTCCATCTTGAATTCCTTTGGCAGATGACCTCACCAATGTGCCCTAGGACCTCACCTCTCCAGAGCCCAACCCTACTGGGGAAAGATAGAAGTCTGGGAGTATGGATCTACCTGCCAATGTCCATGTCCAGTGGAGAAGCAAGTACAGAAGCCAAGACACCACCTTCTATGCCCCATAAAGCATTTTGGTTCATATTCTTAGAGAAATGTTAGGGGAAGATGACCAGGGGTTTCTGAACTACAATTCTATCAGAACCAAGAGAGAGAAGGGGGAAAAAAGAAGGACATTCTTCTTCTTCTAGCGTTTGCCCTTCTTCCGTAGCCAGTCAACAGGTCAGGTTGAAAGCTGTCAGGAGCTGCTTGTTGCTGGCTTTGAAAGTGACTGGGATCCATGTGGATTCAGTCGGCTAGGAAGGATCGTCAGTTTCCCCAATGAATGGGTACTCACGGGATGCACCGTGAGAAGGTCGATCCAATGCATCCCAGAAGGACATTCAGAAGTAGTAAAAGATGTAGGTATAATTTATAAAGGACAAGAAGACCAGGATCATAGGAAAAATGGGCAAATATATATAATACAGATAGCTACAGAAATAATAGTCGACCCACATCTGTGACCTTGGGAGAACTACAGCAGTTTCCAATAGAGGTAGTGGGGACACAGAACTCTGGTGGTAGGAACAGTGCAGAATTATATCCTGGTTATCTCAAATTTTTAAAAATCAGTATTAAATCACTAATAAACATAAGAAATGAGTTCTTGATCTAAAATTAAATTAGAAGCATTCTGAGTCAAAATGCTAGAGCACCAGGCTTCCGGTAATTAATTGACTGAAGTCAGGCTGAGAAGTGAAGATGGAAGAGCTGGAATGAAAAAAAATAAGATTTGGCTGTATCAGATTCCCAGTCTAGTCCCCAAGGTTTTGTTTTCCTTAAGTCTTAGGTTTCTGTGATAACCCTAGTACCTTCTTTTTTTATTTGTAGTAATTTAAGTGGGCTTCTACTGCTTGTAATCAAATATATTTACTAAACTGATCTTAATTAAACAGAAGCATTTTAAAAATGAACTAGTTGGAACAATTTTCTTAAGCCAAAAGTAGATTTACTTACTGGACAGAACAATTCTAACAGAACAGCTTGCTTGTTAATAATAGTTCTTATGTCCTGTTCTTAGCATATTCTTTTGTCACTGCCCAAAAAGGAATAAGAGATTAAAGAGATATCAGTATTTACAAATATAGTTACCATTTTCACAAGGAGATGTCATAGCCAACATGGTCAGCCGTCCACCAGATATTTGTGTTCCCTTTTCATAGGTTAGCATATGACTACAATGATATTCTTACTTGGTAGAGTCATGTGACTGATTCTTATCAATGACCTGTGATTAAAAAATGCTAGATTAGCTGAGGGGCATGTTGTGTACTTTATCTTCAGCTTCCCAACAAAATCTTAGGAGGTAACAAGACCATAAAAAATATAAACCAGCGAAATAGGTCACTTGGATAATGTGCTGCTTTGCCCTGTGTGAGATCCAGGTTCTAGCCCCTGAATTGAAGAAAGCTTCAGTGCTGTGGCCACTTTCACCATCTCTCTGAAAAAAAAAAAAAGAATTATATATTGATGTGAGAAGTAAACAAGCTTTCCATGCTTTACTCCAGTAAGGCTATGGAGTTTATCTTTTACTCTAGTGCACAGAATTGTATCACAATATCTTTCTCAAACTCACACCAGAAAGCATATCACATAATTCTAAAACGTTTATTAATATCCAGCTTTCCACTCTTGTCCCTTCTTCTCCTGGGGTCCTTGGGTTTTGGAAGCTAATGGCTGGAGAACAGACTTCTGGTAGAAAGTATCTCACATCACATTGGCTGTTAAGACTTTTTTTTTCCTTTAGCTAGTCTCAGTGCAACTTAGCTATATTACCTGAATGTCAAGCCTTTACTGTGGTTTCTAAGAACCTAGTGAAACTGCCAGTGTTAACCACTTCATCTGATATACCTTAATATAAACAAGACAATGGGCATGACTCTTGATATCCTTTAACACCAGGAAAAAATTTTTTAATTGAGGGATTAATGATTCACACAACAATAAAATACAGTAACAAAAAAAATAAAACATAGCAGTTTTACATGTATAACATTTCTCAGTTTTCCACATAACAATTCAACCCACCTTGGTCCTCTGACATCATGTTCCAGGACCCAAACCCTCCCCACCACCCCAGAGACCTTTACTTTGGTCCGATACACCAAACCCAGTCCAAGTTCTGCTTTGTGTTTTCTTATTTTTCAACTTATTTTTTTAAATTTATTATTGATGATTTAATAATGATCTACAAGATTGTGGGATAAGAGGGGTACAATTCATATAATCTCCACCACCAGAGTTGCCATATTCCATCCCCTCAACGGAAAGGTTCTTTATCCCTCTGGGAGTATGGAACCAGGATCATTATGAGGTGCAGAAGGTGGGAGGTCTGGCTTCTATAATTGCTTCTCTGCTGGACATGGGCTTTGGCAGTTCGATCCATAACCCCCACCCCTCCGCCACCAGGAAATTTTATATACAACTGAGATAGAGGAGTTCCCCTCCACTGATTATTAAGTTGATGTTATCTGGGGGATAACTCTACTGATGCATAACAAAACTCTGTGTTATTTTTTAACCCTACCCTGTTCTATATGGGTATTGAGATTTTATAAAAGATATAAAAACATCATCCTTATTAATTTATATCCCTGTGAAAAGGATATGTATGCTTTTATATACAAAAGAGTGTTACAGTCTAGACTAGGGTTTGGCACACTTTGAATAAAAATGGTTAATACAGTAAATAATTTGTGTTTTAACAGTTAAGAGGCAAAGCTGAGAATATTGCATAGATATTTCATATAATGTTTATAAGTCATTCATTTTTTTCCTATAAGATTTATAAAAGTAGAAATAATTCCTATGGCACATTTTGGCAGAAAATACACGTTACAATGCTCAAGGACTTTGTCAAGATACCAGCAACCACCTGAGGG